>NW_027271406.1:495000-645000 GCF_040938485.1 Diadema antillarum | reverse complement strand
CTTGCAAGTTTTGAGACTGGAGCCGCTTCAGAAATGGATGATATTTCTCACATGGTGACAACAACATCAAAACTAACAGAACTCCATATCAATACCCTTGGCTCTGTTCGATACGAATGTAACGACGACAGGGAGGTTATAGAGAACTGAGCTGCTATCATTGCCAATTGAGAACATGAAATGTTTATGTGATAAATTGATAAAAAGGGAGATATCTTAGGAAATTCAATGCATTCTAAATTATCTCGCTGTTATCCTTGATAGCCATCTTTTCGATAGCGAGGATTATGACAAAGCAGATGCTTGCGTGTGAACGAAAGCCCCCGATCTATTGACGTGAACTCGTCCATGCTTCATGTGTGCCCAAAGAAAACAATAGACACTATACACTTGCTATACAGCCAGTGAAGTATTGGCTGGTAAAATCACAAGCCAGAAATTGTTCATGACACAAAATTTCAAAGCCAAACTGTTCTATGCGAGTATCTCGCTGCGGCTCACTTCTCTGGAAACCTCCTTGTCAAGAAAGACCCCGTTATCCTGGTATCTCTATCCGACGATAAATGATGGTGACAGTTCACAAACTTTTTCAAACTATTTTGGATGGCGGCAAATATTCTCTTCATGGTACAATTGTATACTTTACGTATACATTTTTGCACTGTCTCTGTGGCTGGATCAGGGAAGCATATTGTGTACTCTTGCGACGTCACGTATCTCATCTTCTGACCAAATTCAATTGAATTATTTCCGTCGAACAAAAGGCGATACATAATGGGAGAATTAAAAATTCGATCACTCAAAGCAAAATTTTCACGATATCGGAGCTCTTTAGACTGTAAAGTGAAACTTCAGATCGAAAAGAATGATTCTTGCCATTATCTGAATTCTTGCCATTATCTGAAAACCCAGCACCAGCCTTGTTTGCAACAATGACAATGTCTTGAAATCAGCATACCACAAACTATCGTCTGTCAGAGATAACAGATAACCATGTTTAACTATCAGTGTGGAGACAGTATTATCTTGAAAATACGGAAAATTAGATAAACTGCTTTTACATGAATTAGACACAACAATGAATCAAGTCTTCTACGTGAGATTCGGTTTGATAAAGATAGACAAAAGAGCAGTTTCAAAATCTACGCCAAGCAATAGGAGTTGAGTGTCAACTCGCTCTGTTAATATTGTAGGGAGCCAATGAGGAATTATGAATTGCAAATGAATGTCATATACACCACTCGAATGTAACATGCAATTTGTATTTGAGTTAGTGACAATTATGTGATGACATGGTTGAATGTCAGGCTTCTTTCCCTTCTAACCTCTTTCACTAAGCACCAAGCACACGATAAAGCTATTGTGCTTGAATATTGAAGATCATGTAAGTGTTAAAATGAAAACGCGATCGATGCAACCGTAATGGATCAGGCATCACTATTCCCGGTAAGAACTTGCCTTTGTACGATCCTAGGGACTATGACAAATGGTGCTAGAGGGATGTAGAGCTATAATAGACAAAATAAGCTAGCGTGGAAAAATATTTTTGATCGGAAAAAATTCGAACGAGAAGAACATTATAGCATATTTACACGTAGCTATCTATCTTAGACAAAATGTCTGCTTACAATAACATCTTTGTTGTGACAAACGACTGCATTTGAACCAACGTTCGTGAAAAAAAACACAAAAGCACAAATGGAGGGGCAAAATCACATTATAATGTGAAAGTCTGATCATATGATCTACGTATGGAAAGAATTCTGCCTTTGAATTAAGACAGTGTGATTAAGTTGTGTGGTTTTTTTTTTTTTTTTTTGGGGGGGGGTTGTTTGTAAAGACTTATGATATTGGGGATTCATGTGCAAACACTTGTGTGACGTAGCTAAGTGTGTATTTTTCTTCCTCTAGATTACCCATTTACCTATACAAAACTAGCTCTGACGCAGGCAGCAGCCACTCGAGGTGAACGCTATGTGTTGGAATTCACTCTCAGTAATGATGACAGTATATGCATTCTTTATTTAATTATTGTACTTTTTATCTTTCAGATTAGCTGAGATCATTGTATCTATATGTTCATTTGGATCTTATGACAGCTAAACTTACAGTAGATAGTGTCGCATTGCTTATGCTGTGTCATTCGTTCCTTTTCTATATTTCTTCGATTCTTTTCCCTTCTCGCACAAAAGTATGCTCTTTTTAAGATAAACTATACTGTTATCATCTGTAAATGCAAAATGTGTGTCACGTGGTGTCCATTAAAGCGCTCGATATATGTCTACAGTGTATGTACCTTGCGTTTCTGTCCAATACTGCCTTACTGCATTTTAGTGACGAATTCAAACGGACTTTGTAACTGGTGTCATCTTACTAAGCTGCTTGATCATTGTTAAAAAAAGGAGAGAGAAAAGTGTCGAATACAGTCTTCCTTTCGTAATACTAGTATGGTTAAAAAAAAAAATCTGTTCACGCAGATTGTTTTTTTCAAGCGTAACTCTCTCGGGGAAAAGATAAGTAAAACAGAACCAAAGACTCGAGACGGTTTTACTGTTTCCAACGGATATGTTGATGTCGTGTGGAGAATGATATTCGACCATACTAGAAGCTACACCAACCCCGCAATCATTTCAGAACGGCAAACACGTACAGTGTTGAAGTGTTTCGATCGGGAAAGTGAGATTTCCAGAAAATCGTTTCAGAAATAGTTTGTACGGGTCGATGTACTTTGGGTATGTTACAAAATTACATTTAGCGGTCATCAAATCAACGTCTAGTAGTATTCCAACCTTAAACTTAAGATCAATTCAGATTTTGACATGAGATAGCGTGTTCTTCTTTTAAAATTCTTATTATGTGTGCCTCCTATCATTCAACGTTGTACTGTCGATGTCAGCGTCTTCACTAGTCTTTGTTTTGTGTGCAGATTTGGTAGTGCTTTTTTCTCCTGCGCATCATGCACGAAATTCTGGCATTCCAACCACATAATTATCATTCATCTTTATGAGTACTGACAAAGGAATCTTAAACCAGACGGGCACTGGATTTTATCTCCTTACAATTCATGTTTATCGCTTAACCTAACACTAATCTTAATTTTCTTTAAAATGGTGAATGCACTCATGATCATACTGATGCAGCATCAGTGTCAGATAATATATTTAGAAGACAAAATAAACAATAGTTGGCTCGTATAGCATCAATCCCCGTCCATGTCAAGTTTGTATGCGTAGCTTGTAGACTTGACCAACCGTATTAACGTACAAAATGTATCGAGGCGACTATAAAACCAAATTTCAGGAACTAACGATATCCCACGTTGAAGCTCGGTGTCAGTTTACGATTCCTTTGTCATCATCGTTTGCAACCTACGAAATTATTTGTGGTCAAAGTGCTAACATGAAATTTCTTATCTCTGTCCTACCCTTTGTGGCAACCTTTGTTGCAACCAAAGTTTTGCGTGGTAGAGGGTCTGGCCACTTCACTGATGGACGAGTTTCCCAAGTCGGGATTCCGTCAGCACCGAGCCAAGTTTCTGGCCGTCTTCTGCCTGGCCGATTTCCTGCTTGGTCTGCTCTGCGTCACCGAGGTAAAGACTTCTCGAATTCTTTCTCATTCATTGTATGAAAGCACCAACCAATCAACTTGTTTATTACTGTTACATTTTTGAAGTCATACCATCATATTGCAGCCATTATGAATTGGTTGTATTAGTGTTATCATTCTACACAATGATTAATTTCACTCTCACCACACCCCCACACACAGGGAGGCATGTACTTCTTCCAGCTAATGGATCTGTACGGCGCCAGCGGGATTCCCCTACTCTGGGTCGCCTTCTGGGAGTGCGTGTCCGTCTCCTATGGCTACGGCATCAAAAAGTTCTACAGGAGAATCACTGACAGTATTGGATTTACACCCGGCTGGTACTGGCCGCTCTCCTGGGCTGCGCTCACTCCTGCTATCAGCATGGCAAGTTGTTGCGCTTGTTGGTTCCTCTCAGCCATTCCAACAATCACTTTTCACCTGTGTGTGTCCTTTAATGTTGAATGTTTTCAACTTTAATCTCTTGTCCGTAAAGGCATGTTTGGCGCGTTGTATTGTTGTTCCCGTAGTTTATCGTTCATTGATACAAATTCGCATCAATCGGGTTAATAAACGGAATGAGAGCACACTTGTAGGCAACATGTGTATACTTTGTTGTATTTCTAAAACTTGATAGATTGTACAAATCACAACACACCCATTTTAGAAGGGGGAGGGGGCAAACATACACTAAACACATTGGGATGTACGAAACTTGATCTTTGTAACGCTTCTCTATCTGGTAAATGTTGTCTTGATTAAACATTACATCAAAATCATACTTCCAATACAAACAGCAAACGATCATACCAGCTGACAGCAGATAATAGCCTGGGAATATAGTCCAGTGCATAGCGGCCACCTGTATTAAATGACCGAGACTACAATGTACATCGACGGCCGCGTGAGTTTCCGCCACTGCGAAAACGTATGCAAAAATTGCCATACATAACAGACATTTAATGCGGCCAGTGGCCACCAATCGTACTTCCTTTATCAGTTTCTGACTTGACATAGCAGTCGGGACATTTCGTTGCCAGCATAATGCACACAATAAAACTACTTACTACGGAAATACGGGCCAACAAAAGCGTCTAAAGGGACCACGCTTTGCAATAGGAACACTCTTCGGAAAGCTTCATGAAATGTTAACGTTAAATGTTACCGTTACATTTTGGCAGACATTAGAAATCTGTTGTTGTGAATTGATACAGGTATAGTGGAAACGACATCTAGTGAAATTTACATACTTGCACTTGTACACAATGTAGTTTAAAGCGCCTGTGCACAACATACTAACGATTTTTTAGTGAGTCTGTTGGTTTTGACTCTGCAAGCAAAGGTCATCTCTCTACAAAGACCATCTCTCTACAAAGACCACTGTGCGGGTTTCCTCCAGCGGTCTTTCTGTGCACATCTGACTATCATTATTTGATTCCACATCAAGTACAGACCCCCATTCATTACAGATCGATATACATGCTAACTGCCGTGCATACCCCTGACCATCACTCCCTCCTTCCCTTCTCCCGTTACAGGGCATCTTTCTGTTCAGCTTGATCGACTACCAGTCGGCCAAGTATGGCGAGGACTATTATTACCCCATCTGGGGTGAGATTATGGGTTGGATGATGGCCATCTGTTCCATGCAGTGGATTCCAATCTACGCCATTTATCTTCTCCTCACCACGCCCGGCTCCTTCAAAGAGGTAAGCAGCACAGACCATTCACGTTTTAACAGGGCAAAAAGCAGTGCATTTGGTTTTGGATTCATTCTTTGACCTTTAAACCCTGAATGCATGTCCTCCGAACGTAGAGTGGTTTCAGGTCATCCCAGTTTTCACCAAGTACATGTATTATTGTAGTACATGTGTGATGCTCTAACCTACCATGCACTGATACCATCATTCCACTACCTAGTTTTGTGAAATGATCAGGCATCTTGGGATCGGCATCTCAGAGTGTTGTTGATAGTTATAACGGTAAATGGCAGATGGTGATGACACTGCACCGTAAGCCCTCCTCACAGTGCGCGACTTTTGACTAGCCATAACTCGCGACGCCTTTCAACGCAACACTGAGCGATATCGCACGCTCTCGCTGTCCGTTGCATGATGCTCAAGAGTCGCTGGCTGTTGTATCGCAGATCTCCTCGCACTGTGCGCCATCTGACAATCTTCTTCGATGCGACATCGTATCGCAAGAAATCGCTCAGTGTTAGGCGGGCTTTAGACGCAGTCGTTAGATCAGATTAAGGGCATGAGCAATAGACTTTCTAGGTCATGAAAGATATAAATTTCAAAGAACTTATTTGGTTTCAAAGAATGAAATGAAATGGTGATTTTGATTTATATGATTTATTTTGCATTATAACAGCGATGTTCCATCATCACAACACCGCGTATCACCCCACCCGACCCCGATGACGACAACCACACGCTATCCGTGGAGGGTAACGGCAGCGACGGTTCCGACTCCATCAAAAACAACACCTCAATGCCACCAAACTACGACACCGCCGTGGGCGAGACAGACCTGGAGAAGGATGGCAAGGCGAGCTTTGACGTCCACAGCGAGTACGTCAACCTAGGCTTTAAGAAGTGAGGAGGCTGCCGATAATCGAAACCTAGCGAAAGCAGCAGCGCACTTCTAACTGTGACTTGAACATTTCCCAAGATTTGATCACCATCCTTAGACCGAATCATATCGAGTGCTATTATCGTCATCTTCGTTGGCGGCAGCAGGCAGCAGCAGGCAGCAGCAGCGGCGGCAGCAGTATAACGCCGCCGCCTAGCGATGGCCGAGGCTGGGAGGACCCGAGGGAGGGAAGCTTGAGATGTTCTGGCGCCAGTGTCTGTAGCAAGCTTTCTGGCTCCGATGTGGAACTACAGGGTGCTGTGGATTGATTTATACCCTGCTTGCTACTCCCTTCTCGGTCCGTGTAACCACCACGCCGCCGGCGGCTTTCCAACGGGATCTATGGGGCCAGGATCACTGATTGAGACCTCTTCATAGATTACCATTACTATGAGTATCATTCGTCAGCAAAACGTATTGTAACTTCCGTGACGAGTCTTGTATTGAAAATTAGATCAATATCTAAAGATAAGGGAGCATTACAAATTCTAACGGTGCTTACCACTTTTCACTAATAAAACCAAAAAGACATGGCATCGATGTTAATTGATGACTTGCGATTGCGCCAAGCATGACTTCGACGATCGCGCGACGCTGTTCGTGAAGTCGTTACAATCAGTTTTCCTCGTGACAGTGCACGAAGGTGGATGCTGCTTCAGTCTGAGCGTCGAGATCAATCTTAGAACCCAATCTTCTTCCGATCATATCAGTGACGGGCTAGGCCGTGAAAATATACCAGAAACCAAAACGCTCCAATTTGCGCAACGAATCTAGTCGCTATATAACTAGCTTCTCCCTATCAATTCCACTTTTTTTCCTTTTCTTTAGAAAAGCATCGATCAACAAAGTTCTCTATCATTTTTTATATAGAATAATTCACAAGACAGACAAAAATAGCTTTTACTCTGCCAATTTCGTTGATCTGCGAGCAGTATCCGTATCTACAATGTAGACACTTCGTCACAATACTCACGATCCAGAAAAGAGTTAGAAAAAAATGAATACACTGGAAAAAATTACTTAACTCTACTTTTAGGAAAATGTCACAACCGGTTTGTGATAATTACAGCTGTGAAACTTTCAATCTGCATTTCACTTCTATTTTTCTTACTTCAGATAATGCTTATCGGCATATCAGATGCCTTCGTCGTATATCCTTGTTCTCTGATTTTTCTTTTCTTTCTAACATGGCCTTCGCACAAAGTATGTCCGAAGCATTATTGTCCAATCCCTTCTGCCTTAATTCTCAGTTGATGTTCATCGAAAAGACAGATGCTATGTTAGATTACTAGTCACAAGTGCTGCTATTCCAGGACGATGATTTACAAATTCCCTGCCACAGGAGCACTCTCCACCCATTCAATCTCAGGAAAATCGTTTTTACAATGTTAGATTGGGAATCATCGAGAACTTTTATTGAAATGTGTTCTGTGTTACTTTATAGACAAGCCGCGTATTTTTGTTCTTCTTGAGCATGTATTAATATGTAAGTAAGTCAACAAGAGATCTTTATTTGTTACCCGTGTATATTGTATCTTGTAGATATTGTAAAAACAGGATAATACTCATGCAAAAATTGCGTATGTCGGCGCTGCTTCACTCATTACACATTGTATGACGCATTATGCATATTCTCTGCGCTTACCCTTTCCTGTTGAAGCGACAATTTTTCATGACTGAGAACATTCAAATGAACACAATGATTGTAACCTGTCGTAGATGCTTTGGGCAAATGTATGGAGAAGATATTTGATATCACATTCATTCGGTGAAATTTTTGATGACTCTCAAAATGTCCTCGACTTGAGCAGTGGGAAATGACAGTATTCTTTGGATTGCTTCCAAAATTCTTTGATTGCTGAGGCGGTCTTCTTGTCACCCTAAGATACAATTTCTATTATATGTAATCAAGTAAATGTACCTTTTTGACCGTGAACTGAGCACTGTGGTAAATCAAACATCGGGTATTTTGGTCGATATGTGACTTTTGACGGCCAGAATCGGCGCTTCAAAATTTAGAGGTACTGCGGTCAAATAATCAAGATTTTTTTTTTTTAAATCATCTGATATTAGATCCTTTCGTTCGATGAGCTGAATCAAACTCTGTTACTAAACCTTTTCATTGTGAGAAATATTTTGAGCTGCCAAACGCTACGCCTGTACTATCATTCCTACTGCCTGCTTGTAATTGTCTGATCATTTGACCCAAAGAAATTGATCTTCCTTGAAGAAGTATTGCAAATGAACGTGCTTATTCAACTTGACTTTACATATCATTCCAGTAAGATTATGTAATTCAATCGATTTTTAGATATTCATAAGTATAATCAAGTGGTAACGATTGAGGCAAGCTCGACGCGCTTCAAACTTAAGCCTGCCGCACACGATACAACTCACGACTGACAGACTTGGATCTGAAATAAACAAGCGTGTTTATTCTGGAGCTATTGTGATTTATTTCGGATCCAAAGTCTGTCAGTCGTATAGTCGTGAGTTGTATAGTGTACGGCGGACTTAAGCGGCGGAAAGGTGAAAACATTTTAAATGTTTTCGTATTGATAAAATATAGAAGAAATCAGTAACATATTCGGTTTAGGATTCATGATAATGCGCAGAAACATTATGAGAATGTTCCCGATTTGTGTTGACTGTGTAGTTGTATGTGGCCGACTTTTTGCCTTGCTAGTATTATAAGGCTGAGTTTACGTAATTTTTATTTCGTTTATCAGTGAACTGCCTTCAAGAGACACATCGCAAGTTTGATGATATCATGTGCTGCGCCTTTAGCACTCTGGTTGACCTTCAAACCGCGAAATAAATTGTCCCCCTTGATTGTCCGATACTAAAGTTCCACACTACGGTCCACAGATTTCCTTTCCTTAAAGGAGAGTTCCAGACCAGTGAAAACTTAGTCTGAATTGAAAGAGTAAAATTTTATCAAGCACAACAGTGACAAATTTTGATCAAAACCTGATAAAAATTAGGAAAGTTATGAAATTGTGAAGATTTGCTAATTCTTGCAGAATATGCAAAATAAAGGAGCTGATGATGTCATCACCTCACTATTTTCTATTGGTTGTGAATTAAAAAAAAAAAAAAGAAAATCTGACAGTTCAATTTATCTAGTATAAAAGTGTATAACATAACGTTATCCCTCGCTGATTAACTTCAAAATAATGATCAGTCAGATATATTAGGATTTGAGACTGGGTCATAATTGCGTTCGAAAAACAAAAACAAAAACGGAAATTTCAAGAATCTGTCAAGATTTTTTTTTTCTAGAAAACTACTTGTATGTGGCAAGTTGTGTCATCATTAACTCACTCACTTGCATATTCATATCGACTGTCGAACAACTATGTTGTGAAAATTATCGAAGCTTTGATTTCAGAACTTTTTAATTCTTATACGGTTCTGATCGAACCTTGACTGTTGTGCTTGTAAAAATTTTACTTTCTTTCCAGACTAACTTAACTGGTCTGAACTATCTCGAAGAGGAATGGCATTGTGCCATTTACCTTTATATTATAATGAATGTCCTGATCACTATCGAGTTGTTTAATTGGACTGGAGGGATATTTCCCACGTATGATACACTGTGGAGGTGCAGTTCATTTAAAACGTGTCGGTTGATAAGCCCATGACATTATCGGTATAGGCTGCTGCTGTATGTACTGAACTGTGCACAAACAACTGTAGTGTCCTTCGTTTTGTACTGTGTTTAAACTATTATGTTAATGTCGAAGTAGAAATTTAAGGAGAATTTTGTTTTTGTTGTACAGGTCTTCATTTTTCACGTCGTGAAGCCCTCGCTTCTTGCGACTCCCAAAGAAACTTGAGGCTGCATGAAGTTTGGACGAGATTTTAAAAAAAGTAAAAAACGGAAAAGAAAACATTTTGATACGTCCTGCCATGCTGTACATGTATTTGTGGCTTGGGATGATATTCTCGAAAGTGGACTAAAGTTACCCCGAATAAAGGCGTGAGTCGGTGCAGTCGATCATGTAATGTCCATTCCTTTTTCCACGTGTAACAAATTCTTGTCGTACAATGTATTGTACTTTCTAGAAACACTTCCATTTAAAAAGAAAAAATTAATAAATACAGCCATTAAAAAAGAGTTTCTCGCCGGTATGCCCGTGAGATGTAAAAAAGACCGTAAGACCGAAACTGGGTTCAATTATTAGTCCACTTTGGAGATTGGGGCTAAACTTAATTCAAATGTGTCTCTCAAGTTGTTGTTTTTTTCCGCTGCAAGTCTCCAATACGACACTGACAAAAGACAATTTCGATAAAATAATTTCAATATTAGTATATTACCGGTTTGCAAACACAATGCAATGTATGTATATATACGATATCAGCGTGAGATATATTTTGATGTGTGAATCAAACATGCGAGATATATCTATATTCAATGTATATCTATTAAGTCACCTGCAGCTTACTGGGCGAGGATTGTCTCATTTCAGCCGTGTTGACAACATGGCCCTCATTTGCTAGGCAGTTTGTTTTGTTCAAAATCATCATGCTGCTACCTATTTTAATAGGGTTCATTAAAAAAAAAATACTAAAGAAGCATTTATGGTTTTACATGAACGCAACAGTGGCTGGCAATCAGATTTCACTGTAATAAAAGCAGCTGTGCATGATAATATGTTGTTGCTGGTACCACCAAATTATACTTGGGGGGTTTCCATGAACATGTTAATACTATAATATCCGAACCGAGCTGTCTGCCTCTATCTCTATTATGGAAAATGAATTTAATTTCTGGTGGAGATCACCTATCAATTGGGCACTATTTTCTGTATGTTTGATTTTATCATTCTTTTTCTCTATCTTCATTCTCCCTTCCCCATCTCTTCTTTCTTCCTCCGTTTCATGTCTGTGTATGACATAATTGTGTTTCTTTAAATCTGTCCATGAAACATTTAATTGAATACATGTATGCTGTCTCTTTGATTCTCATTGAACAAATTTTTAAAAGATTTTTTTTTCTATAAATAACTGTATATGGTAAGGAATGCAATAAAACACTTTCTTCCATTTAACACATAAGAGTGCCTGCATGTTTTTTGTTGTAGTTGTTGTTGGTGGTGGTGTTTTTGTTTTTTGTTTTTGCAATTAACATGTAATACCATGTCATTAATCAAGTATTCCTGACCACGAACTTGTTAACTGCACATCTCTTTTCTACCGTTAAAAGGATATGTGTGTTTTTGTGTTAGAGAGAGAAAAAAAGACAAAGAAAGAAAGAAGGAGAAACTGAACGCTGACACCATTCAGATTATTCTATTTTGTTGCTGCTTTACAGGCAAACACAATGAAAAAACAAGGAAAAGTAGAAATTACGCGGTGCGTAAAATATGTCCCCGCCGGAAGTAGCATTTAGTAGCAAAATGTACAATATCGGTAAAAAATCAAGGTCAAAGGTCAAAGAAGTCAAAGGTCAAAATTCTGTGTAGAAGTTTTGAAGCCCTCACCTAGTGCCATCACAAAAAGCAAACGGAATCGAAATCGGGTTAGAAATGGCAAAGGAGTAGCATTTTGTAGCCAATGTACAATATCGGTCAAAAATCAAGGTCAAAGGTCAAAGAAGTCAAAGGTCAAAATTCTGTGTAGAAGTTTTGAAGCCCTCACCTAGTGCCATCACATAAAGCAAACGGAATCGAAATCGGGTTAGAAATGGCGAAGGAGTAGCATTTTGTAGCCAATGTACAATATAGGTCAAAAATCAAGGTCAAAGGTCAAAGAAGTCAAAGGTCAAAATTCTGTGTAGAAGTTTTGAAGCCCTCACCTAGTGCCATCACATAAAGCAAACGGAATCGAAATCGGGTTAGAAATGGCGAAGGAGTAGCATTTTGAAGCAAAATGTACAATATAGGTCAAAGGTCAAGGTCAAAGGTCACAACTGAAATTCTGTGTAGAAGTTTCAAAGCTCCCATGTAGTGCTATCATATAAAGCAAACAGAATCAAAATTGGCTCATAAATGACAGAGAAGTAGCAAATTGAACATTTTGATCACACACGGACGCACAGACAGACGGACGGACAGACGGACGGACGGACACACGGACACACACACGTACGGAGCCCGTTTCATAGTCCCCTGCTCGAACTCGTTCGGCGGGGACAAAAATCATATCACTCACATGCAGAACTAGTCACAATTACAATCTATAACATGCACACAAACATTTAAACCTTCACTAGGTTAGAGCATGTAACACATTGGTTTACTACTACTAAATCATGCCCATCTAACCTAACAGGGGTGAAAATTTAAGTGTAATTCCACTTAATACATGAATGCCACTGGTAAATGAACACAGCACAGTGAAAAATCATCCTGCGCAATTACCGTACAATTTGAATACTAGTAATATAAAAGCCCCTGCCATACCCACCCCCTAACATTCTTGTAATACATTATCAACTTTGATCTACATCGTACATTTGGAATAGACACATTCATGAGTTGCTCTATCGAGGTGGCTACATCAGAGGCAAGGGCACTGTGATCTGTGTCTCGCATCATCTCCAGGGGTTCAAGTAAACAAGTGTGAAGATAAGTTGGTTTGTACTGATCTCTTACTTAATAACAGTGTACCGTTTCAATGTTCCTGCACGCTGCCAACACACCACCATCACCATGGTACCAGTCTCACCAAACACATAACTCAGTAGTTGTCAATGGCTTCTGACCCCTTTTCCTTTTTTCTTTTTTTTTATTTTTTAAATTTTTTTTGTTTGTTTTTTTTTTGGGGGGGAGGGTACATCAGCAAACAATTTACACAAAATTGGAAACATTAACAGCAACGCCCGATTTTGAGCATGAACCACTTTTTCGTCATGATCAAACAATAACTTTTATTTTGATGACACAGGTTTATACATGTACTTGTACATTCTTACTGTATTTGGCATCTTACTATGATTTATACAGCTCTCCAAAGGCAGCTTAAAGTGATGGTACAGTATTGGTGGAAATGAGAATTGGGCTTTTAAGTTTTTGCAAGATACCAAGAAAACACTTATGAAATAGTACAGAGCATACCATTTCAAGAGAAATTCAAAGTTTTTTTGATTAAAATCGGGTTTGGAATGACTGAAACATCTAAAAACAAAGTAAAATAAAGCGATCGTAATAAAGTGTGGGTCCCACACTTAATTAGAATCGCTCTGTTTTGGATATCTCAGCCATTTCAAGACCAATTTTCATCAAATAAATGTTGAATTCCTCATGGAATCACATGCTCTTTCATATTTCAGAAGAGGTTTCTCATTATCTCACCAAAAAATGTTAGAAACCTGAAATTAGGTCTCAACCAAAACTATACGATCCCTTTATAAAGTGATCGCAACTCAATGGAGATGTGTATACACCAACACTGCATGAACAAATTTCTGTCCACGATGCATTTGATCATTCTCTCTTTTTGCTTCTTGTTTTTACAACTGGATCATATTGTGCATCAAAATACATGTACATATCAAACTTGATGAAGCCCCATGGACTAAAATCAATTTCGGTATGTGTCCACGGTGGACTTAACATCACTTACTGCTTGTTTGGTTTTTGTTTTTTCATATATCCGACAAAACACAGGCAACAAAGGCCCGTCCTTTAATAACATATCATACAAGCATATACAGCTTCAGATACATTGTACGTGTATATACAGGCTTGAAAAAAAGAAACAAATCTAGGATTACCAATGCCCCAAAGCCTGAAAATACAAAGGGATAGAGATGTTCTCACCTTGCATCAACATGATCGTGTACAATATTTAACTTCAAAGGAAAAGTTTACAGGTACACTGTACATGTACATGCTGTAAAATACAATAAGGATAATAGCTTTGGAACTGTGTTTTTCACACTAAGCAAAAATTAAATTCGTACATGTATATATACAGCTGTAGGAAGAGTGCATGAATGTTCTGGATGTGAATACTGAGATTCTAAAACTGAAAGAAAGAATGTCATCAGAATATTATTATTTTCATTGTTTTTCTCTATACATAAACACACAAAAAAAGAAGATTCAGGGCAATTGAGATGCGGTATCTACATGTAGCTTTCCTCACAGATCAAAGGCAGCTGTATCATAATCAGTCTTCATGTACAGTGTACATGTATCATCTTCAGGCCTTCATTGGAAATTACTTTGGCATAACAAATAGACAATTTCACCAAATATCCGGTAGTCAAACACCCTGTATGTTTGTTTTTGTTGTGTTTTTTAAACTACAGACAAAGCAATTTGCACTATGTTCTATTTATGACTAATCTCAAATGCTTTTGTTTTCAAAGGCAGTTTGGAATATAAAGAAGTGTCAACTTAAAAGCAAATGTTAAGTTAAAGATTTACGAAATGTTGACATACACAGGTGAAAATGACTGTATTAAAAGGCCAGCATTCAGTACAAGATTTTTTTTTCTTACAAACTACATGAAAAACTTGAACTAAGGAAGGTCAATCACGCACATTTTGCACACATGTGCTGAAAGGAAAAGCAAACATGGCGCCTTCCTCGATGGTCTTATTTACTCGGAAGACCCTCTTCTACACTAGCACTGCTATTTCCAAGGGGTCTGCCATTGTTCCTACCCAAGCACTGCCAGGTTCCATTTTACACAAAAGTCACGGAGGGACATTGTGGGTGAACTTTTTTGTTGTTGTTTTTGTTTGCTTTGTTTTGTTTTGGCTTGTGTGTGTGTGTGTGTGCGTGTTTTTACACATGTATGGCCTGGGCAGGGTTAACCTGTTGAGGAATAAGCTGATTTCGCTATAACACACATTTCTCATAGACACCTAACCCGAGTATACTTGGGACTAGTCTTCAATGGGTTAATATTCCTAGGCCCGAATTCGAGAAGGTGGTACAAATGAAACCATGGTTTAAACCATGGACAAAAACCATGGAGCACCAAGTGTCACATGGAATATTTCGTTACAAAATCGGTCATTTCGTCGATGAAATGTTTATTTTGTAATGAAATGACAACATTTTGTAACTAAATGAACATTTCGTCCACGAAGTGATAATTTCGTTAACGTAACGGTCATTTTGTCGACGAAATGACCAATTTTGTAACGAAATATTCCGTGCAACACTTGGCGCTCCATGATTTTTGTCCATGGTTTAAACCATGGTTTCATTTGTACCACCTTCGTGAATTCGGGCCATAGTGTCCACAGACTTGTGTCGGTCATATTTCTTCTGCAATAAAAGACAACTTAGTGCTCTGAATGTCTCCACTCTGTTTCCTTCTCTACACAAACATACAACGTGTATATAATTTTCCCTTTAGATTTCCTTCTGTTATTGTACACTACAAACTGAAACTACACTGTAGTGAGAATTTACACAATGGAAAAGAAATTTAAACACTATACTGCAAATGCAGTGTTCTATGCATGAGAGCCAGGGGGAAAAGAGAAAGGAAACAGACTTGTAAAAAACACACAAAAAGCAGCTACATTTCTGTGGAGAAGTACAGGCATACCACATGAACGTGACAATCACTCAGATATTCTCAAGTCAGATACATTGTACATGTTGCATACATTGCACAAGCCCAAGTCTACCTTCCAAGAGCACATCATCCGTCTGTGGTAATAGCATGGTTTTCATTTCCATTGTTTATTTTTGACGGTTATTCTAAATAGTGTCAATCTTTCGCAAGCCAATAACGCAGCCTAACTTCTTCTCATTACCAAAAACTAGGGCTAGCCACAACCATATGATAACTGCAAATGTTTCAAGTTTGTGTTCAAATAGCTTTAAATTTTGCATTACGTCCACTCTATCATGATGATCGGACATGTGCATGCTGCTCCTGAAATGCACAAACACAAAACCAAATGACCTAATACCCACTAATATCATAAGTTGTTTTTGGTGACAGTTTATCACACTACATGTATGTGGATTATTCATAAAGCATATTCAGAGAGAAATTTGAAAAATAAAATAGACAAATAGTTTCCATTCATGAGGGGGGAAAACAAATACACAGCAGAAGCCAAGGTCTAATACACTACACATATTAAATTATGTGTATACACTGTATTTTGTATCTATTAGGCATGCAGATCTTTCCAAATAGAACAGATGTAGATTTAAATGGATGTAATATATTATGGAGCATAAAGTTCCTTGAGATCTCACTGCCATGTGTAACTGACACTAGATGAACTAGCGCTGAAACTAAACATCTCAAAGGTGGTGACTGTGACACGACATTTGCTCCTCCGACAATTGCTCTGGTCTTACTTTCTTCGAGGACTTAGGGTTAGATCTTAGGATAAGGGTTGTGATGAGTCTTTAGGTCTAGTTTGATGCGAAGATTAGGATTTGGGTTGGGGTTGTTTGTGGGTAGAATTTATGTTCGGCCTAGCGTGGAGAGATTTCGTAGGAGCAACTGTCCCAGGAGAAAAAAGTCAACGAACCCTCAGACAATGTAAAGATCACCATAGTACCAATGTAGCACTAAGGAGGGGATATCATCATCTCAGAGATGGCGTGTAATTTGCATTTATGACATACAATTGTAACTTTACAGACACTTGGAGAAACATTGCTTTGTGCTTTGACATTTGTACACCAGATAACTACAGCAAGCATCTGTCTTGCCTCACTTTATACCAACCAAGAGGGACACCTTATGACATGTGCCTTGCAATTTTTCAACTCTTCTGGATCATGCTAACACTTAAATGAAAATTTAGTGCAGCAACACATTGCTGCAACTTTATGCACACATACACACACAAAAAGGATAAGAAGCCCCCAACAATGCAGAATCTCTGCAGAAACAAGTATGCCAAGTTAACAAGTATCGGTGTCATTCACATTATACTACTGGATTGTCAATATTTGTCTTTATAAAGCTTTTCAGTCAAGTCTTTCTTACTTTGACATTTGACATTCTTTGGAAGTCTCCTTTTGAATTCACATTGAGATTATGCCTCTCTTTCTTGATAGCTCCAAAACATACCATCAGTTGAATGAACCCATATGTGATTGACTAAATAACACATCATTTCCTGCACTTGGTTATGATTCACAACAAATTGTACAAGAACATCTTTTCATTTGTTTAACTATGGAGATTTTACCACGTATATACATGTATGTGGACTCAGTAAATGCATAACAAATAGTGAAAAATATCAATTAAAGTGTTTGTGGGGATACTGAAAATCCTTTTCACAAGTCACAATTTTTTAATGTTTGGTTAATTCCATTCAAAGTCCCCCTCCAGAGGGAGATTCCACATTTTCAGCAGTTGCAACATAAGAATGATATCATTGCCACAAATTCTTGTAGATTTCCCACTTGGATGAAGTGGCACGATGGAATCATCATTACATCAAAAACTTCTTGAATGGTTTGGTTTAACTTTGTCAAACCTTTACTGATTTTTTTTTTCAATTTTTTTTGTTTTGTTTTTCCGCACATACACTGCAGTCTGGGGAAAATGAATTGTACATCAAGCATTCAACATGCACACTATGGATGATAGTGTAACATATCCCATCAGATCCCACGGACAAGTTTTGACACTACAATTAAAATTTGAAGTCTGATTTGAACGAAATCTCCACAATCAATAAGGTCACCTGTAAACCATATATAGTAGGTAAACTTGAAACATTTCTTGAGGTCATTTGTAATGTGAGATGACACACAGATTGTATAATCCATTCCCCCCCCCCCCCCCCCCCACAATGCAGATTTTTTTAAAGACATTTCTGGCATCTGTCAGTGTAGTTCCCCAGTTTACCTCACTGAGACACAGTTTGTACATTGAATCATGGAAGCATCAATGCAATTCACTAAGATCTGCGATGAAATGCAATCCACTCAATCAAAACAAACTCACTGACGGGTGAGAGACCAGTACACTGTGCTGTAGTCATCACATCTTGGGCTGACAAAATAGGCTGCATCTCAACACATACTGTTTTAATCCACCTAATTGTAAAGCAAATCAATTAAAAGCTTTTTGATATATATCCATGTACTCACAGTCATAAACCAGAAACATGCATATGATAAAATCACTTCATACATGTACATTGAGTATGTGAGTACTTTCCTTGCAACTGAAAAAAGTAATAAGCAGCAACCTACGATTTAGAAAAAAAAAGGGGGGGCAGCATACAATGCCATAAATCACGAATAATGCACATGAACGGCACTATAAAGTACTAATCAATGGAGTATCATAAAAGCAGAAGAATCAGCAATGGTCCCCACTTGCCCAATCAGGCAAGTAACAAATACTCTGAAGATAATTGTGTCTTTACACTTTACTTGCCCCACAGGTTTGATTGCCCCCTCCCCCCCCCCCCCCAAAAAAAAAAAAAAAAAAAACACCCCAAAATAAGACCAGGGCATGTGGTTTATAGGCACTGTCGTACAATCCCTTTATTTGTACAAACAGAGCCATAGCAGGGTGCAAGGATGCTTTCATGTACAAGGTGGGGGTGGAGGGAATAGGCTGTGAGTAAATGGTAACCCCTCCTCGGCTTCAACAAGAAGAACATAAGGACCAACCCTTTCTGAAATAGGGGTCATTGTGATTTTTAACTTTTTTATTTTGTATTCACAGTCCCTGTAAGGCTGTTGAGATCGAGTGATTAAACCTGATTCAAGTTGAAATTTGATTTTTCCTCTGCATACTTGAAATTCTCTTCCTACACAAAATGAAGATCCTCACAATCAAACAAAGCAACATACCTAGCACTGACATAACGGGTCATACATCCCACTGTTTTCTTTGTTAACTGCCTCATCATAAAATGGGGAAACTGATGTAAACCAGGATTAAGAAATTCTGCAAGGGGCAAAAGAAATACACTTCACTAATGCGTATAATGCCAGAGTTTCTGGAAGTCATTTCTTGTAGAGATTAGAATTGATTTCTCACTCCATAACAGCTAAGTCTTCAGATGATCTGTAACTGGCTTTGGTTACTCAAGAGCTAGCAGACTCACATCTGGATTACAACGGTCTAGTAGTCCTTGCCACGGCTGACCACTTCCTTGTACGTCGGTCTCAGCATGATGGTGTGCTCAAACTGAGCTGTATAGCATCCCTTCACGTCACACAGGGGTGGGTATGGGTCAACCAGTCCTGCAACACAAACACAAGTTTGAAAACAATTTTTTCGTCTTCTTTTCCGAGTCGCTTTTTTCACGCTAGCATGAGAGTCCTTTGAAAGATTCTAAATGACATAAGTAACTAGAAATGTCGCTATGGCGACTGGTATGCCTCCGCCATAATGCATGATTCTCCTAATAGGTCTATAGTACATGTGGACAATGTGTGATTACATTTTCACAAAATTGGCAAAATATTAAAATGACATGTTTGTCACAAATGTATTGAATGTTTACCTTCCTTGACCTATGTTTAATTGGATGAATAGGAGAGCATGTATTTGGGGATTTAAAAACTTTAACTTGACTTTGACCATTTCATAAGTTTATGCACTGAGTAATTTTCAAGGTATGGAGAAAAAGCGCAATTTCTGTACTGAACAGTAAATTGTTATCATTTTCATCTGGCCTTTCATTTATAAGAGAAGCACTGTCAGGCAGAACATACATAAATTCAGCATGTACTAAGTTTCAAGATAACTTGAGCCACTTCCGAGATATGGAGAAAAAAGTAAGTTCAGCACTTTCACTTGATCTTTGACCTTTTGACCTTTGACCTTCTTGGCAAAAAAAAATCCCAGAGAAACTCTATTGGGTTAGACATGCATACGTGTACATCAAGTCTAAAAAAAAAAAAAAATCCTGCTGGCATTGCATAAATATAAGGAAAATAGTAAGATTTTGAAGTATTGCCCTTGACCTTTGACCCCTGACCTTTGACCCCATGAACCCTAAATTCCCTAGATAACCACTGCCAGTCAGTAGATGCATATACACTATGTTCCATGAAGATACCTTGAACAATTTCCAAGATACAGAGAAAAAAGTAAAATTTTAACATTTTACTTGACCTTTTGACCTTTGACCTTTTGACCTCATGACCCCAAACTTTCACCAGAGAATCTTAATTGGGTAGTACATGTATACACTAAGTTTCAAGAAAATATCTTCAGGCATTGCATAGATATGGGGGAAATTGTAAAATTTTGAGCATTTGACCTTGACCTTTTGACCTTTGACCTTGAGCATGTGCACCCAAAAGTTGATAGGCACAACTTCACCCCCTAATACACATACATGCCAAGTTTCATTAGGATACCTCAAAAGGTTTTGGTAGTTACCCTGTCCACAAAATTCATTACGGACGGACGGAAGGACGGACGGACGGAAGGACGGACGGACGGAAGGACGGACGGACGGACGGACGGACGGAAGGACGGACGGACGGACGGACGGACGGACAGACGGACGGACGGACAACCCGAAAACATAATGCCTCCGGCACCACTTCGTGGCGGAGGCATAACAATGAGGTTTCATTCACAATGTGAGAGAACAAGCAATAAAAGACATAGAATAAAATGGGCTTTCAGTTTACAAAAATTCCTGCTGTTTCATAAAACAGAATCTTTTTGTTCTTACGGAAGAAATGTTTTCTCACCAATTTTCAACAAAAACTGACATACATGGTTACAAACAGCACATTACAGACACAATCATGGAAAATGCAGGAAGTTAACCTTTGTGCTGCCAAGCACCAACACAATCAGTCAGAACAGCCATTTTTACTGCATGGCACAATATCTATGTAAACACATGCCACCCTTCTCAATACCTACAATTAGCTGTCATGCTATAAAATATCTTGGGTTTTTTTGCCCTTCCTCAATGGATTCTCTTTCTATGAGAGAGTGTGTACACGTATGGATGTACTAAAAAATGAGAACTGTCCGCATGCATTCTATTTTCGCGACATTTGAAATGTGCATGAAACTTCTTGTCTACACTGTATGCATTGCACGCCAGTGGCAATTCGCGAACATTTCATGCCGCAGAAAAGGCCATCGGCTCCAAATCGGGAAAATTTCATACCACCAATATATCATGTTTTACAGTACATCTCTGTTATTCTTCACTTCACAGCATTATAAAGCTCCAACATATACAGAGAAATTTTTCTCACCATTGTCACACAGATTCTTTAGAGCCATCAGGTATTTGGTCTCTCCGAGTCGGTCCAGCCAGCGGCGGCAGAAGGCAAGCGTCCCAAAGTTGTTGTTGATGACGTTCAGAAGGGCCTTTGATCTCGCCATTCTGCAGATATTGATCCAAACAGCAAGATCAAATGCATCACATTTACCCTCATTCTTTTAAAAATATCAATCTTTTCTTCACTGTTTTTGATAGAATCAGGAATAAATCACTCACATTATGTGCCACTACCTGTCTTTACAAACTACTATTCCATTCTGATTGGTAACTTTGAGTAATATCTACAAATACTTATATTTCCAGAGTTATTTTACCTACTAAACCACAGATTTCATGCAAGGTCCACTTTGCACATGAGCAATAAAAGGTCATTTGTACCTGCAGATGTGTTATTTCTCAATTCACCAAGCCAAGCATCTGTGATATAATGATTATTCACGTAACCCTTCAAAATGGTGCTTGTTACCCAGACGTTGCTGTGGTAACTCTAGTTTGAAAGGCTCTGTTTAAGGGATCGTAGTGTTGAGTGAGACCTATCTTCTCTTTACTAACATTTTTCAGTGAGATAATGAAAAACTTCTTACGAAATATGAAAGAGCATGTAATTCTAAGAGGAATTCAATGTTTACTTGAAGAAAATTGGTTTTGAAATGGCTGAGATATCCAAAACAGAGCGATCATAATAAAAGGTGGAACCCACCTTTTGTTATGATCACTTTGTTTTACTTTGTTTTTGGATGTCACAGCCATTCCAAAAACTGATTTTCATCAAATAAACTTGGAATTCCTCTTAGAATGTTATACTCAGTACTATTTCGTAAGTGGTTTCTTGGTATTTCACAAAAAGTTAAAAGCCTAATCCTATCTCCACCAATACTATACTATCCCTTTAAAATGAGGCTATAGAGAAATACTGCAAGTAGACTCACCTCAGAGGCACATGGCCCACTTCAAAGTTCTTCATGTAATGTGAAGTCTCCATGTCATCTCTTACATATCCTTTCCCAGTGCTCCCAAATGTCTCGATGGCATAAAATTCATTCTCCTACAAGAGATTGGTTAGAGGAACGGGAAAAAGGATAAACCATAGATACTGTCACACAGATAAGAAATTATATACCCATCAAACTGATAAACTTAATTTCAAATGGACACTACTCCACCAGCCCTTACCAACAGAAAAATGATAACTGGGTTAAATGGTAAAATTTCTGGACAAAAATTTCTTATCAATCTGGTTGGCAAGACAAAGTTCACAGCAAAAATTCAAATGAACTTATACTGAGCTACAAATTACATTTGGTTAATATTTTCCATTTATTTTCACAGCATTTTGGAAAACAAAAGTAATCCATGGGCTGAAGCAAATTAGGACATCACCATATTGGTAAAACCCTGGTAAAGAGTACATAACAATGAGCTGATTTCATCATCATGATTGTGACCACAAAGACAAACAAGAATCATTTGCTAATGGGATTCAATTGCAAGTACATCTACATAACTTGCACATTAGTATCACAGCAAGGTATACACGCTACCATAAACTAGAAGCATTTGTGGCACGAAACTTTCGCAAACTGGAGCCGACAGCCTTTTACATGGAATGAAATTTTCGGCAATTACCACTGGCATTCAATGCATATAGTGTAGACAAGAACTTTTGCTCGCATTTTAATTTTGTGAACCTTGGCTCCTCAAGAAATTCGCAAAAAAAAAAAATTTCATGCACGCGAAAATTCCTGGCTTTACAGTAGTGACTGAAAACTGATTTGCTTGTGAGGTGAGTTTGTGCATGTGGTGATGTTCTTGCAACCGCACGCATTATACCTCCATCCTCGTAGCCTCGCCCCCTTTGACGATGGGCACGGTCTTGCCAGCATGTATCCTGTAGGGCCCGATGGAGTGCCCATTGAGGTTGCGGATGGGTTTGACCTGATATGTGGTGCCGTCGAGTTCCACTTCGTAAGACTCCATGACCTCCTGTATTCTCTCTCCAACATCGCATAGTCTCACATCAATACCAGCTTCCTGTGGGAGGTTATCAAGATAACATAGGGAATATACACTTATATGTCAAGAGAGTAAGAACTGTACTTACTACAAGATAAGGGGTAAAATAGAGATAACATAATAGCAAATACCTATAATCTCATTCTTATACATCAAATAGAGTAAGGAGAACTTCTTTTTTTCTTCAGCTTTAATATCTAAGAATGAAATTAAAAACCAAGTAGAAATTGTAACCTGTTGATGGAGTGATTGCCATAACATGGACCAGCACACCCACTACATCGTCAGAGTTTCATACCATTGCACATCTCTTAAAATCATATCATTTACTACAGAAATGCAATTTTACTTTCTTCTTTTATCAGCACAAGTTTTAGTCTCATTAAAAATTGCATCTTTTCTCTTTGGAAAGAAGTCATTTTTATGCCTGTTTCAGTTTTATCGAGTGTGAGCATTGTATCATCACATGCTTTCAAGCTTTCATTTTAATACTTTCATGTTTCAATATGCTGTCAGTATATATCAACAGTATCACTCACACAAGGAAACCTTTGGAAATGAGTAAAAAACTGGTCAGTGTACTCTGAAGCTATTACAGTCTTTAGGTTGTGTCAATGTATCCTGTTCTGAGTGATAGAAGTATCACAAGAAAAGTTCCCACTCTTTTTCAAGAGTTCAAATGAAAGGCATCTCCTGTGAGACCTCTGTTACAGGAAATTATTACACCACATGGTGACAGAGCCTACCAACAAAACAGGAAGGTTGGCTACTTGTGGTTGTGCAATACCATCCTGTTCATTCTGCACTCAGGAAAGTGGAATACCCAGTAACCCTAATTTATCATCAATGTCAGTGAATCAACGATCAAAGAGATCTTGATCAAAGTGTCAACATTAGATAAAACACTGTACCATATTCCAAATACTGGTATACATTACAGGCATAAACTTGAGACAGCATATTGTGCTATAATAGTTCATGTATACAGACTCCTAAGGGTAAAAATGTGAACGGTTCTGAGATACATAACATTTACCTGAAGAATTTTGTTGGGTGTATAAAAAGTAAATATCAAGAGTCTTTGACTCTTTCTTGAAGCACATTGAGTTAACAGAGATTACTACGGTCAATACACAGTACAAGACATGGTGTCACTCTGGTTTATACTATATTTAGAAAAAGAAAAATCCAGCAAGACCTAAGGAGCTCTTTAGTCCTTGAACACAATCATATAATCTTAATAAGGAACTGTGGTTCGGCTGTTGTCTATTCTTGGTGATGTTGAAAAAGACACTGGCATTTAACACAGCATCATTATGACTAACAACATTATTGTGATTTGTTACAATGCTTTCTTCACTGCTTGGCACAGATGTCTGGAAACTAACTGCCACTAAATAGAGATTAACTAATCTCCTTAATCCCCATTGTGTCACCATGGTCTTCTTGTTGGACTAAGGCACATGACTGCTCCCAAGTGGGTTGCCTAACTTATAATTACGTCAAGTTTAGAGGAATTTATGAATTCTAATGAAAAAGCACACAAGTCTAACTGCCTGAGCACATAAAAGATTAATAATGAAAAAGTCCCTTGGTGTACATATAGGGCATATCACAAAAGAAGATTTAATATTGCCTGCAGGTCATGCATAACTGAAGACTCAAATGTCTTACCCTTATTCCAGTATTTGTGGCATCTTTCACTGCTGCTAGAAGTTGATCATATCTAGGGTTAAACGTCACTGTGAACGCACAGTCAATGATTCGACCTAAAAGAAGAAAAATTGAAAACATTTTCAATTTTCTCCTACGGCAAATCTTACACAGAAAAAATTTACTTGGAAGAGCATGCAAATCAATAAACATTCTTCTTTTATTCACAAATAAGATGAGAAAGCAGATTTTGGTTAAGAACATGTCATCAGCATTTTCATATATTTCTCAAAATCTGAAGTCGGAGAGTCTCACCATTATGCTCGAACGACAAAAATTGTACTGCAATACTTGCAGACGTTCAGTTGTCATGGATGTCTATTTACACTGCTGCAGTATCATATCAGGGCAATTACCCCCCCCCCCCCCTCCCTGCTAAATACTGGTTAGTGATAAGGTTAGAGTAAAGATTAGGGTTAGGGTTTGGTTTAGCATTAGAGTTTGGGTTAGGGTTAGGATTAGGTTCAGGATTAAGATTATGGTCAGGGGAAGGGGAAGGGTCTGGGGTAATTGCCCAGGGGATAATTGCCCTACACCCCTGCAATATAGTAAACGCTTGGCTGCATTAATACCAACATTTTCAAACCCAATAAGGGCAGATATCCTCACACTGTAATACACTGGAAAATCCATACATAAAAAGGATGATAGCTTCCAAGCATAGGGCTCACCATTGATGTGTGTTCCAAAGTCAATCTTGCACACGTCATCATACTGGAGGACAGTCGTGTCACCGGCGTTGGGGGTGTAGTGAGCGGCACAGTGATTGAGGGAGCAGCCAGTAGGGAAGGCAAGGCCTGCCTTGAGACCATTCTCATCAATCAGTTTTCTGGAAGCTGTCTCTAACCTCTCACTGCAGAGATTAAAAAAAGAAAGAAAAAAAATTCAATATATTAAATTGTATATGACCCTCATACATTTCTTGGCCCAAATGAAGATTGTCAAAATTAGGGGTAAAATCAGGACAAAGCAACAGTACAAGTACAGACAAGACAGTACAAAATTATACCAACAAAAATAGTCAACATATAGAGTGAATCATCCTGCTAGGACATTTTTGGTAGTACAATTGCATAAGGTAGTACTCTGAAGTACATGTGTGTGAAGTGAGATATGAAAATGATGCATCCAAATTTTATATGTTTAGAATGGCAGTTCCAGTTGTCAATGGTCCAGTGCTACTCACCATATATCTATCATGGTCAAGCCTGGTTTTATGAAACCCTGCACGTATTCCCGGACCTGTCTGTGAGCCTCTGCAGCCTGTCTCAAGTCATTGTAGACATCATTCTGAGCTCTGTCCAGTGCCCGCTTCTCCTCATTTGTCACTCTCCACTCTGCAGTTTTCCTTTTTAGTGAAAGCAAAAGCAAAAGCACAAAAAAACAAACAAACCTTGACAGTAATATCATTACTACCAACATTTATATTGCTATACACTATTCGCAAATGCTTCCTCTTTTACATTCAACAGGTATAAAGCATACTCACACTCATAGCCTAGTTATTGCTAAAAGGTGACTACTCAGATCACAAGAACCATGATTTAATACATGAACTAAATTCCAAACGGTTTGTGAAATTTCCTAATGAGTGCAACTAACCATAAGTCCCAACAACAGCATAAGCACAACATTCTACAGAACACCAAGGTTAGGTTCAGTAATACCTCACCTGTATTTGAGAAAACAAAAAACAAAACTCGATTTAATCACCTGGCCCACCCTTGGTGGGGAAACCAAAGAGATATGAATTCTTGCTTGAGTTATGTTTATTACAACTGATTGACAAATTGCCCTTCATCAGCATAGTATATGTCGATGAAGGGCAATTTGTCAAATTGGTTGTGATAGATACAATACAATATTATATTTTACTGAGGTCTGATATCTATTTGCATCTTAATGTTAAAGCAACTTTAACTGTCCCTTTCATGCAGCAACACTCAACCTCAGTAACGTGCGATCACTGTTTGAAGCTGAAATCTTTTTTTGTATATATATACATTTGCATGCTGTGGGTGCTTGTGTGTGTGTTTTTAAGTGTCTATGACTGCACACATATGTGTGTGTGAGTGTGTGTGGATGTGTGTCTTTGTCTTTCATGTTGTCATAGTTACCCATCAACTGTGGGGTGAGTCAACTCCTCTCCCAGTGGGTACGGTCCTCCTGCAAACAGCTGTGAGATGGGTATTGTAGGTGGAGAAGTCTGTTTCACACCCTTAGCTGGGAAGAGAACAAAA
The DNA here is from genome assembly GCF_040938485.1 of Diadema antillarum. NCBI lineage: Eukaryota > Metazoa > Echinodermata > Echinoidea > Diadematoida > Diadematidae > Diadema > Diadema antillarum. The sequence goes on along the minus strand of NW_027271406.1, from coordinate 617,639 downwards.
TGAATATGGTGTTTAATAGTTTAGCAAGGGCAATGAAAACACTGGACACTTCCATCCATTGCTTGCTCTACACTGATTCATTGGACTGCTTCATCAATTGAGAGGTCTGTGGTGCAAAACAGTTTGCAATATCTGCACAATATCTCCTGTCAAAATATTTTAATTCATAAATATTTACTATGTTCAGTACTTTTTGATTTGACATATGTACTCTTGAACTCTTCTACGACAAAGAGGCAATTCTTAAAGTGAGATACATAGTAGCGATATTAACTTATTCTCTTTTTAAGATTTGACTATTTGCATCTATCTGGAGGATATTATGAGATAGCCAAATAACATAAAACAGGAAACTTACCGACATACTAATGGCACAGGGTTAAAAAAAAAAAATAGCTGGGCTACGTACTATCACTTGTCAGCAGATGTGTACATAAAACAATACAATTCCAGGCATTACTAGGTCTATTGAAATAGCACTATCTCTGCTTTTCAGTCCTCTCTTCACCACTAATGATATCCCACATCTGCTTTAATACAATTGTTTATAATACAATAGAATCAAAACCAGTCCATTCAGATTGTACAATTACTTGCATATGTGCAAAATGTGCCATCTAGCAAAGCAAGTTTTGTGTTCTTCTTTAAACATGGTCTGAAAGGTAGTACTGGTTAACCACAAACAATCAATACAAAACTGAGCCTCTGACATTGCAAGAATATACAAATACACGGGGTGGGGGTGGGGGTGGGGGAGGGGGAGGGGAGACCTGTTTGAAAGTACAGTAAGTTATCATTTCTCAACAAAGTAAAGAGAACACTGCCAGCATAAACTGTATTAGTCATTTCATGGAAAATGGAGTCATACCTTTACTGCCACCACTGCTCACATTCCCCTGACCCTCTGCTCCGTCTCCTGCACCACCCTTCTTCTTCTTCCGCTTTCTCTTCTTCTTCCCGGCACCTCCTGCACCTTCCCCACCTTCCTCTCCTTCCTCATCCTTCTCCTCAGCATCTGCTCCATTTACGTGTCCTGGGAAAAACAAGCAGATTATTGCAGTTTGGAAAACATTCACAGAGGTCACATTTGGAGTCATGCTAGATCCAAAGAACATACTGCCACATTCTTTTTTCTATGATGGTATGTGAAAGTAATATCTAGGTCCCATGATACACAGTTGCAAATGACATAAGATTGAAACCTATCGCTATCACTCAATACCAACTACAAGGGAACAATATTGAACCGAGAGTCTATACTTTACTGCATGAGTTTCTGTTTCTTTAAACTTCTTCTACAGATTGTAACTTGAATGCTCACAGTTGTAATGTTTGTCACATTATATGATGTCTGTGGTTCTTCTCACTTGGCTTTGCCCAAATTTGAGGACTTGCAATAAGCAGACATTTTACTTGTTTCTGACTGCAGGCTCTGCGATCCGAGGCAAATTGACAATATCATGAACATACATTGTATACTCACCATTGTGCTTACTCTCACTAAGTGTTTGCTTGTTCAGATCTTCAGTGACCTTCTCAATGTCACCATTGACAACAGCCTCTCCTTGGTTTCCTTCACCTACAGAAACACAAAATGAAGGATTACTGTAAAACCATTCTGCGAATGTTGGCTCTTGCGAAATTTGCGAAATTAAAATGCATGCAAAAATTTCTGGCTTTACAGTACTCTGTGTATTGGTCATGAATATAAACTAATACTTGAAAGCATTACCCTCTCCTCAATTGTTGTATGCACATAAACATTAATATAAAATTTGGTGATCATTGCATGTCATGTTCATTTAAAGATTTATCTTCATCAAGATTATAGAAAGCATTTCAAGTCCAACAGTCAGACAATTTCTGGCACTAATGACAAATAATGTACTTTGGTATCCATGTACATGTATGTATGTACATGTAGATATCTTGAATTCTGCTCAACCAAATTGCACTAAAATTACAGACATCACTTATTAGCTTATTTCCAATCACACACATAAATTTGGAAACAATCAGTTATCGGGAAGCTAAGACATTGACTTTGACTTTCATGTTGCTCAAAACATCTCTTTTGCGAGCCTCTAATTTGTGATTGTGGCGAATGCTGTCTGCACAATCTGAAAATGAAGTTAGCCATCTAATATCATGCGTTAGCCATCTAATATCAAAAAAGGCACCGCCAATTGCCCTAGCTGCCACTGCCGCGTACAGAACTGTATATGCACCGAAATTCAATGTGCGCTGTGCGTCACTGTATCCCCATAGGCATACGTGTTGTATGCGGGATGATCGTTGTGCTATCGCTGCGAATTTTTAGTGCATGTGTCAATGGAAAAGTGGAAGGATATTAGTTTTCACTTTGTGTGAACAGGCATTTTTCGATACGTATCGAAAATACAGGATTTTCACTTACCAGTGAAGGTGGCAGTTGCCTTCGGAAAGCCGGAATTTCAGCGCAAATTGCGATGATTCGTGACGTACATGTATCGTACCAAATTTGCAGCGAAAGTTCGTTAAGTTTTGTCTTTGTTTGTCTGTTTACCTATATTAAATGCAAACTTCATTATTTTGTTTGACATTTTTGGAAAGCTTAGGTGATGTACGATTTCTTCAATGCACAACCTAAGCTGCGCTAGCCAGCACAACGGGTGTGTGGCAGCTGGAAGTAGGGCACTGCAAGACAGTTTTCAGCCGATCTCGAGTCAAAGTTTGCGTGTGGTTGCATTATCTCCACGCGCGCAGGAACAAACCCATACGTGCGTCTATAGGAGTTGTATACGTTGAAGTTTGCATACAAACATACAAATGCCATGCAACAAACTTGCCTTCTTTTCATTGTCATTAATTTAAATTTGTTGAATTTCACCAAAAAAAAAAAACCTAACTTAGTCTAACGTTAGTTATTCAGAAATTCCTTCCACCTCCGTGGGTAGCCGTTGACACATGCACGCATATCGATAATGAGCGATTTGACTTTGACATACGCATCGCATGACGCCAAACGCCGCGCCGCTACAGTAGGCCACCCTGCAAATAAACGAGTACAGCATAGTTTTGCCAGCCGGTACTTCAGGCGATGCCTTGTGCGAAACGGGACTCCCTGATGCCTTGGACGCGCACCAGTCACTAGCAGGCGCTGAGCGGTGACGTAGCAGACGACGTAGATTTCAGAGTGCACATGCTCAAGGTTCGATCACAGCTATTGCGCGATATCGCAGTGGTTTGTGGTAAAAAAATTAACTCATATTTTTTTTTGCATACTGTAATGAAATTTCGGGGTCAGTTTTTACTGATTAAAATCATATTTTTGAAGTTCCAAGGCACAAGGTATGATTTTGTGGTTTTTTACTTTGCAATGAGAGTTCTTTTGAAGAACGTAGAACATTTTTTGATATCTATTGAATGAGCCTACCTAAACTTAATCCTAAAATAATGCTGATTTTACATGCATGGACATCTACAATGACAATGTACGGTCTATTATACTAACCAATGTTATTAGACCAGAGTTCTACTAAGTACTACACCAGTTAAAGTTTGGAACGGACCGATGGGCGATGTCAATGATGGCTCTGTCGCCGATGTCGTAGGGTAATTTATGGCAATATTTTCAGCATGCGAACAAGAGATTGAATCATGGAGCTACGCAACACAACTCACTATGTCAGGGTATGTGAACACCAGATACACTGTGTCACTGTGCTGTGCAAGCTGTGTCTAGCAGACCCTACATTCATTCAGCAGCCACATAACAGCACAGTCACGCGTTGGTCTCGAGATCGTCACTACACACATAAACTTGAACGAATACGTAAAGGGCAATCGATAAAAACGCTACCATCCTCGAGGTAAATTTACCTGTATTCTTCTTCTTCTTTCTCCTTCGCTTTTTCTTTGCTTCAGAACCAGTTTGTTCTGGTGGATCATTGCCTTCGATTACATCTTGGGCACCATTCTCCACCACTTCTGTTTCCACGGGGTCCACCACTGCTGCCATGTTTTTCACGTCTTCGACATACACCACACTCGTGAAAGGGATTGAGGGCGCTCGATCCAACAATCATAAATCACAATCCCAAAGCTCCTACGGGTCTTTGCCAATACACTGTACAGTCATGTACAATGTACTAGTATTCAGTACTCATACCCAAGCCGATATACCAGGTACCACCGTTACACCGAGCTCATGATGTCATCACCTCACATTTTTTGATTGATCGTGTCTAAAAACAGACGAAAATTACAGTATATCTTTCTGCTATAAAGGAATATAACTCCCCTAATTTCCAGTATCCAATTTTGATCAAATTTTCATTGTAAAATTGTTATAGGCCTATAGGCCTACATGTATTTACATACAACTGTACTTACTATTTTCAGACTAACTTAAATTTTAAGTGGTCAAAAATTCCTCTTTACAACAGCTAATTGTTACATCATTCTGGACATAATTATCTTTATATTGTAGCACATGTTCAAGTGTATAACTTCAGTGTTTTGTTGTTGTTGTTGTTTTTGGATGCAAGTGTTTTCGGGTATCTTATACCTACATGTACCAACAAGAAACACACTATCTCTCACACACAGTCCCATATAATTATTCAAAATAGATACCAGTGCTTAGTCTAGAATATGGCATTTACTTGGATTATAATGAGATATTGGACAAATAATGCTTATGATTAAAGTGACAGAAAATAAAGTAAAAATTTCAGTCAAGCATATTATATCCATATGTATGGTACCAATTATACACACAGCATATCGACTGCATCAATTGACACACTGCGGTAGGCCTACCCTCAGGCATGTTACAGAACAGTGATACAGAGTCGTTGCCTATATATTTCCATATCTGAATTTCTATACAAGCCGTGTACAGCCATTTTATTCAACTGAATATAAATCTGAATATATTCCACATTTAGCTATATCACGAAATCATACAATGTGTGGCTGGCTCAAGTTCTTGCAGCCACTCTTTCAAAAGACAAGTGTACAGCATATCTTTCTGGACCAATGATAGAGTCAAGACAAAACAAAACTTTCACACATTAAACATAATAAGTCTGGAAGCAAAACTAAACTGCTGTTACACCCTATACAAAGTAATAGAAATACACAGTTGTAAGAAAACAAATTGATTGAGAAAGGTACACAATTAATGGGAAGCCATTTACTGGATAATACTGTGAATCGTATACATGTCACAAATCTTGTGGTGTCCAAAAAGAACAAAGAGTCATTTATGAACACAACAAAAGGATTCAGCACATGCTACTCTAACAAAAAAGTTAATCAGACACTGAATATCTGAATGATATAACAGTATAGGGAAATACTCATTTTCTCTAAACTGACTTTAGTGCATATTAACACACAAGCATTACATGTAAAATATGGCCATTATAAAGATATCAAATGCATAATGATATTGTGGTATATTCGATATATATATATATATATATATATACCATCTTGGAATTTTCCACGTGTTGGACTTCGAATGTTGTAATTATTAGAGGAAAGAGTCTCAAGTACGCCATGGATCGAACGATTACAAAATTTTGTAATAAAAAATTTTGTAATCGTTGGATCCATGGCGTACTTGAGACTCTTTCTTCTAATATATATATATATATACATATGATATTAATAATAGGGGTATCTATAATGTCCCTTACCATTCAATCTGAGTGCTCAAAGGGCACATAAAAAAAATCCTCACACAACATAAAGAGCATAACACAACTAGATTTACTTTCAACAAATTTCAATGATAATGGCTGGCATACAAAGTACATAGTAACATTTCACACAAAAAAAAATTGTTGTGAAATCATTCTACAAGCTTGGCTTTTTAGCAGTCCCCTCCATTTCCGACCTCTTCTTTCTTATGATTCAGTCACATTTTGCCCATGTATTTTTTCAGCTAGTATGTTTATTGAGTCATGTAAACAAATGACGTGCATCTAAATTTCATTTGGAAATGTAATAGTTACATTGTACTTAATTTGTTTATATGAAATTGTCATATTATATGTTTTGGCCGGAAATGAAATAAAAATGAAATGAAATTAAATTAAATGATATAATATAGCACAGAATATTTCTTACTAAATATTTCTACATATTTCAGCTCTGTATGTTCATATATTGCTCTTGTTTTATGTTCTCGCTGTCATTGTGTCAGCAGTGACATGGCAATGGCATGCCATGCAAGTAATGTACATTTACTTGAAGGAAAACAATATATTTCAGATAGAATTTGAGCAGCCACATACAAAACTAATACATATAACAGTGTATTTCAGTTATGAAGTGTCACACATTTATGTGAAAATGCAAAACAAAATATGAAGCCCGCACTTTTGCCCATTATAGACAAAGCAAACAAATAAGCTCTCATTTTCAGGGTCACTGAATACCTGGTCCAAACACATTTAGTAATCTTATTGCTTTTCCATCTATGAAGCTTCAGTTCCATTGTTTTGAAAGATGTTGAAACTTCATAAATATAGTTACAACTGAAACTACAAATAATGCATGATCAGTCTTGAAATAAGATCAAAATTATCTCCTGGCAGAGATGATTAACAAATTAAAAAGTATTCACAGATCAAAAAATCTTCTCATGATGACAGCAGTCAATGCAGCAGCGGCAGCAGACACAGACATCCAATGAAGGATTTTCCTTCCATAATGGTAGCCAAGATTGAACCTGATTACTGAGGTGACAAACTCCCTGCTGATGCCTTTGAACGATTCTGTCTGACCAAGCCAACCACCAGTTGAAGTGTCACGCAGTCCCTTCAGGAAGCTCATGAGGTCTAAAAAGATCCAAGTTGTGACTTTGTTGTGACATTTGAACAAAAGTGAACTATTCATGAATTAAAGAATGAATCAGAGAGCCAGCACATTTAATAACCAAGATCAGAAATATCCAATGCAAACACTAAAACATGAATAAATCATTCTTAAAAATTAGCAGCACCCAAAAGTGGCCTTGCACACACTCATATGTCGTTTCAGTTTTACATGCAATACCTAACAGTCATATTATGCTTGTACATGTCATTCTGCATCTTAAAAGAAAATCATCAGAGCTTTGTGGATGATTTGAACTGCAAGATCAAACTCTGTAGTAATTCTTACAACCTCAAATTATATTCTACAGTTTCTCACCTGTGCCTCCTGTACCTGTCAATCCCTGATCACCAGTTGAAGCCTCTGTCTTTTTCTCATTTGCCATTAGGACAATGAACCTTTTAGGCATGCCAAACAGAGAAGACATAGATCATTTTGATATTTTCTTAATGTGTTCTGAAAAGCATTTCATATGAAAATATCTTGATTCAACAAAGATGTGCAATCACCTCTTATTTCAGTGTACCATAGTTTCTTTAGGAAGTACTTCTCTACTCTACTCGAGTCACAACTGTGAAAAAAAAAATTGCTCTGTAAGTCCTAACAAAATTATCTTCATTCTTTCAGTGCTTCAGAACCATCTGCCTTCATATTTATTTTAGGTTATATGTTTCCAGTCATAATGTGTAACTTGAGTTGAAAGGAAGCCCAGTTGTTGTTGTTGGGTTGGGGGTTTTTTTGGCAAAATTCCAACACAATTCATTAATAGCATGTTTTCATATTTGCAGCTTGAGTTTGTCTTAATAGTGGGGCACAATGATTCTTTGTGTTTGATATCATCATAAATTCCCTGGCAGAAATTCCATACAGCAGCCATACAAACTCTTATCTCAGTTAACAAGAGAAACAAAATAATAGCATTAAATACTACTGTATATTCAAAGTTACTTGTCAAAAAAAAAAGTTGACCAGAATTGAGGAATCAATGCATTTTCAAAAACTTTCACAAACCTTGTGACTATCTGAAGATGGGCATCCCTGAATGACCGTATCGCTTCCAAACAGGCATTGAAACTCTCCATTGCTTTAGCTGACCCACTGGAACTGACTGTATCAAGATTATAACCAGAGAAATGCTCATGTACATTGACCTACTATGGCAAGCACTTTATGTTTTGTTTACTGTTGTTGTTGTTTTTTTATTCAAACATTTCCAATAGGATTCAAAAATTTTAATTTTCTTGCACCTTACTTCCCAAATTTTTAAAGTTTGTTTACTACGTCGATTAGGAAAGAGTAAAATACAAAATCTCAATATTGAAATTATCTTTTTACTGGTGCAAATTTGCGAAAATGTAATACAGGCCATATATCTTTCCTCAGCTGTCTGAAACAAGAAAAACAAATGTCAACATTCTTGAGACTGGGTTAAAAGTGAAAAATACTGTGGAAAAACAATTCCAGAACTAACTCTCAAAGAGGTGAATAAACATGAGAAAAATGATGGAGTCACCATTGCAGGAAGCAAACAATGTGAAAAACTGTACAAACCCATGATTTTTCTTACCAAACTCTCTCACAGATGGTCCTTTTTTGATGGTTCTGATCAATTCTCTATGAGATCTGGGTGCGTAGTTGAGGAATTGGTCCCGTGACTCTTCTAAGTTGATCAAAATTAAAAGTAGAAGTACAGTCTCAAAATAATCTGACTTATTTCAACCATATGCTTCAAGGAAATTTGACGGTAGCACCATATTCTTGTCAAACTTCATGAACTCTTCATAATTATTCAGTGATGTGTATAAGACAAGCAATTAAGAGTAGAATTAGAAGTATTAATAATGACTAACTGGCAGAAATTAGTAACACCTGGCAAGAATCGTGTTATCTAAATGAGGTATCAAGTTACACATTTAAGATTATGTCATGTGATACAGGAGAAAATTCATGCAATATTACAGGCAGGCAGTTCTCCTGCATACTACAATAACCAAAATAGACTGATTCAGTAAATTGAATCTGAAAAATAGCAATGTGTATACACAAGAAATGTTGTGTTGATGAATGAATAAGCAATAGCCCAAGCAGGCAGTTCTCCTGCATAGTTTAACCCTATTTTAACTGGGGGGGGGGGGGGGGGGGTCAAATTGACCCCCCTTGACATTTCGCACCACGATTCTGCAACGCGCAAAGATTTTGCCGCATCGTTTCATGACTTTTTTTATTAAAGGACAAGTTCACCTTCATAAACATAAGGATTGAGAGAATGCAACAATAATAGTAGAACACATCAGTGAAAGTTTGACGAAAATTGGACAATCGATGCAAAAGTTATGAATTTTTTAAATTTTTGTGTTTGAACCGCTGGATGAGGAGACTACTACAGCTTGTGAGTCATATGCGTACAACAGTATAAAGAAAATGTAAAAGAAAATTCAACATATTTTCACTTTTCTCGCATAATAAAGGAGCTCTTGACTTGCCTCTTTCTAAAGGCAGGGGGAATAATATTACCCATAACATTTGTTGGTAACGAGTCAGGGGAATGTGTATTTTTTTCAAAAGATGGAATTTTGTGAAATTCTCTTTATATTTTCCTTATATTGTTGTACGCATGTGACATCTTAGTTATTCATACACTGCAGTAGTCTTCTCATCCAGCGGTTACTGCACAAAAACTTCAAAAATTCATAACTTTTGAACGGATTGTCTGATTTTCCTCAAACTTTCACTGATGTGTTCTACTCATATTACTACATTCTCTCAATCCTTATGTTTATGAAGGTGAACTTGTCCTTTAAAGTCTCCCGCAAATTTTTAGACCAAATTTGCAACGTCCAGGTACACCGTTCTGAAGTTACGCAATGTTTTGCATATGCATGTCAACCTGAAAACAGCTCAAATTCATGATTTCGTGTACAAATCCAATGCAAATTGTGTTTTTTTGTTTAATTGATATAAATTAGATTATTTCAACTTTTGAACATTGAAATTAATAAATTCTACACTCTAAGAAAAAAAGGTTCTTTTGAGCACCATTAAATGGTTCTCAGCACTGTCACAATAGCGACACCCTTTTAGGTGCTCGTGAGAACCTTTTCTAAATGGTGCTTGTCGGCACCTTTTGTAAAAGGTGCCCATTAGAACCTTTTCCCGATGCCAATGGTGCTCGTGAGTACCATTTAAAAGGTGCCCATGGGCACCTTTTTGACTAAAGATGGGCACCTTTTTGACTCTTTTCAAAAGGTGCTCATGAGAACCATTTCATAGGAAAAGGTTCTAATGGGCACCATTGTTAAAAGGTGCTGACAGGCACCATTTAAAAAAGGTTCTCACAGGCTCCAAAAAAGGTGTCGCTATTGTGACAGTGCTGAGAACCATTTAATGGTGCTCAAAAGAACCTTTTTTTTTTTTTCTTAGAATGTAGTATGTGAATTGATGTCTGTGTATTTTTGGTGTGTTTCACATGCAGTGCTGGTAAGGTGCTTCACTGGCACCATTCTTAAAGGTACATTACCCATCAGCATTGAAAATGTGCATCACAGACTCATTTGAAATGAAATGAATTCATCTGAATTTCATCTCATCAGTCAAACATACGTTCAAAACATGTACAGTATACATATGTATTAGCAATACATCAGCATATTATACATTATCATTGACACTGGAAAAAAAAAGAGCAAGGATAACACACCCATGCACACACAGTTTCACAAGCATGAATACATGTACATGACATTCACCAATATTTTTTCATGAAACATTACTCAATAACTGAAAACCATAGAAATTTGCTCTTTCACAAATTCGCAGAAATATATTTATTCACCTTCACTTTTACAATCTAAAGGTGAGGTTTGTATTTGTCATGTTATAATCTGTCAAATATTCTTAACAAAATATTTTCATTTGTTCACTAATTTTTTTCCACAATATTTGTCATTTGTGTACCGAGCAGTTCTTGAAACACCATCACACATCTCTGTACAGATGACATGAAATAGCAAGAGGTGCATCAGGCTTTTGAAATACATAACAAAATTTCTAATTCTCTGTGAAAAAAATCCTGCATGGATGAGATACAGTAATTGTGTAAGTCATAAGATAGGCAGAAGGCAAGTACATTACCTGCTTAAGTAGTATGAGGAACTTTTTCCACATATTTGCTAGTTTGTTCGGTGTTGTTTTTTTTTCCTTTTAACGCATATTTGTCCTTAAAGCAACTACAAAGGGCAGGAAAACAATTCCATTAAACAGGACCTTTGGTATAGTCACAGAAAACATACATTATATTGCTGGTACTGTATGATACTTCGGATAGGATAAGCTTTACACTTCTTCACTTCACTTCACTTCACATTCATAACGTCGAGTACTTGAATTAACTTATCTTTGTATACGAGTGACCTTTTTTGTTGTTGTTGTTCTGCAATTTGAAAGCACCATAGACACATCTATACAACTGCAAATACAAGAAGAGTATCAATTCAGGTTATTAATCATGACTTCTGACAATTTACAGCATGTCCTACGAAAACACACACAAAAAAGAAAAGAAAAGAAAAGAAAAGAACACATTGTTTTATAATGAGAAGGATAATAAGAATCCCAAGGGGAAAAGAGCTAGGATACCACACCCACACAGTTTCACAAGCATGAATGAACAAAATTCCTTAACCATGATCTAAAATATATAACATTGGGAATCGATGAAAATTTGAAGAGTTTGATAGCAAAAACCGATGTCCATTTTTGAAGATTTTGAAGTACGGTCTCTGTCATAAAGTACAAAATAATACCTTTTAAATTATATATTGGTTACTACATATAAAGGTACATTTTTGAAGTTATGGTCAAAAGAAGCAAAAATTTTCTTATTGTTCTCTGTATTTTTCTTGACCTTTAATCGCAAATATCTCCATTTGGCAAATATGGACTTATCGGTTTTTGCGAAGAAACTCTTCATTTACACTTTTTTTAAAAGCAGAGCAACAAATTCATTAGAGTAAACTATATGCAGGCCTAAAGCTGAGGTTTGAATTTGCTGTCCTATAACCTGCCTATGACAATAATATGTTGTTAGCATTTGTCATTTTGTTCACCAAATTTGCCAACAGTCTTTTAAACACCACACATGTACATTTTGTATTTCTGCAAAAGCAATATAAACTGGTGACAAGAGGTGCGTCAGTGCTTTGAAATAAATTACATAATCTTCAATTCTCTACACAATACGTAATTCCTGCGTGGGTATAAATGCAATAAGTTTTACCAGTCTAGGTGCAAACTTTAAAAGTGTGCAGAAATCGACCACACAATGACTGGAAAATTATAAAGAGCATTTTCCTTTTGTGCTTTTAAAGTTTAGAACTATGAATGACTCCACCTGAGATTGGCATCTGGTCTGATCTCATTACGTCTACCCCCCCCCCCCCCCAATACAGTTGATTCAAAGCTGTTAAATGCAAATTATAGTGAAACATTATCACTGGTACATTGTAAGTTGCAAATACTGTATTGGGATCATAACAAAACATGTGACCCTCCATCACACAAACCAACAAAAAGTCGCCTGACATGAATATTTGGTTGACGGCAGATTCTGAAAGAGCAGCTATAAAATACACTATAAGTCAATGCAAACGAACTTACCTACCCTATCTACATATTTCTCAAAGGTTTTCTCTGGCAGCATCAGTGTGTTTTCTTTGACTCAGCTCATTCTTGGCTAGCGTAGGTTTCTGGTCGATGCTGTCAACGGGCTATCGGGCTAAAACTGTCATTCTGATCGATGTATTCTTTTGGTCACCCAGCTCATTCTTGACTAGCCCATCGGTTCTGTTTGATGCTGTCAACGGGCTATACAGGCTGTCATTCTGGTCGATGTATCGTCTTAGCCACACAGCTCATTCTCGACTAGCCCAGGGTTCTGGCTGATGCTGCAAATGGGCTATCCCGGGCTCTTATTCTGATCGATGAATTCTTTTGGCCGCCCAGCTCATTCTTGGCTAGTGTTAAGCCTACAGTTCTGGCCGATGTTGTCAACGGTCTGTCACGGGCTGCATGTCTCTCTGATCAATGTAGAGTCTTTTTCCCTAACCGCACCAGCGACCCAAACACGTACGTACTGCTTCATCGTCCCAGCCAGAGTTACTTGTTCCCTGGTTTCTGTGCATGTTGGTGTGTCCACTTCCCTGATATATGAATTGAAAGATACAATAGACCTACACCGCGTTAATAAAACAATGTCATTGCTATAATTCGATAAACAGAACACGGCATTACACGGCGTGACTCCTCACTATAAAGAACAAGCCTGAAAACATACTGAAGAGATTTTGACCTAACAGTTAGGCCTACTGGGCTGTAGACAGTCCTCTATTGGCTCTACTGAACACTGACAGTTATACATTGTAACTTATAAGCTTCTATTTCACATTAGAACAAATTTCCTTATTGCATCGACGTAGACGGTATAGACCTTACCCCGGGGCGCTCCTTGTACACAGTTATCTTTGCGTTCGGCGTTTGGGCTATGTTTCGGAGTTAGTAGACTCTATTTTTATAGAAATGTCTATACGTTAGTACATGCATACCTAGCTAAGTAACTTAGCCCGGCCCAGTCGCTGTAAAAACGCGACAGCCATGCTCCGGCCCCGCACGGCGTCTGTTCGGGCTAGCCCATGAGCCATTGCTATGCCAAATTTCTAATTGTAAAGTGTCAGCTCAGCCTAACATGTTATTGATAGATCTGGATCTACTGTACCTGGTAAACATTACACAGGATAGCAGCTTCGATCAAATTAGATCTAACATTGTCATTAGGATCTAGCTAACCGTTAACTGTTAACTAAAGGTTAATCACTGACTGAAAACGAAACACGTAACATTCTAACTTGATTTTGTACCAACGTCGAACGAATGTCAGTCATCTAAAAATGAGATAAAACCACATTAAAACTAAAAATCTTACCTCTTCTCCTAAATTGTGATGACTGCCATGGCGAAAATGGAATTAATTGACAGTGACACGTTTCCAGTCCACTTTGTCAAAAGTAATGTCTAACGTTACCGGGTGCCGTTCGTTGTGTGATGTGTTTGTGTAATTAGTGTCTACACTCAGCCGTCTGCCGCTGCATGTATGGTAGGTATTGCATTGGCACTCTGCCGCTATGTGGTGGTAGGTTTGCATAGGCGCAGGCCTGGCATGCAGCACAGGGCTGGTTACATACTAGTAGTCCTACAGTGCAGTACTAGTATGTGTACGTTTACGCGTACGCATATCTGATCGAGCGCTAAAATTGGATGGTGGCAGCTGTCAGTTGGCACGCAGCCAAGAGAAGTCATTAGTCTACGATACAAAACAATATGTACTTTTTATTATCACAGCAGTAGAAACACATACAATATTTTTGTACCAATACCACAGTTTTGGTGATTCTTACATCTGACATTCGAATATACAGCAAGGGGAAAAATGAAAGTGGACCTAAAGATATTGTTTGACCTGCAGGAGTACCACAAATAACACTCGGGGACTGGGTCGCATACTAGCAAATGGTGACGAACGGAACCATTTCGATTGGGAACCATTTATAGGTGCTCATCGGAACCATTTTGCGAGAACCATCTGATGAGAACCATTTTGGGGCCGACGAGAACCATTTGAGAACCTTTTTTTCTTAGAGTGTACTGTAGATAAGCTTGAAAAAGTGCCTGCAACAAATTTTGGCAAAAAAACAAGAGAAAACAAAAGGTCAAAAAAACAATAAAATATACATATTAACAAAACAATAAAAAACAAGAGACTGATTTTGATTGCACTATTTTTTACAAGAAAATTGTTTGATGTGTCTTAAGGAACTCTGACACAAAAATTTAGCAATCCTTCATTCTTTTTGGAGTTATAGGTAAAAATATGATTTCATGCATAAATTTGCATAATTAATTTATTGAAAAATATAAAATCAACATTTTCGTATTGTATGACCATGTAATCATGTAGTTTACATCCGGCTCTATGTTCAGGCAAAATTTTGCGGCGATCGTGCGATCGGCAGACGAGATCTGAAGGGGGGGGGGGGGGGGGGTCAAATTGACCCCCCAGTAAAAACTTGGTCTCAAATAGCCCAGTTTAAATAGGGTTAAGGGGGGGGGGGACAGCCTAATAAAATATATTATTCCCCACCTTTTTACAAGACTGGGAAATATGTGTTCACCTAATGCATGACCAGCTGCTTCAATAAAGATTATACTTTGAACAACTCCATTTTCATTACATATCAGAATGTTTATTTGCTTGAAGATCTGTGAAAACAATATTAAAAAAAAGAAAAACACAATTTCCATATTTTGATTGAAATACATGACATGACACTAGTACTGGGGTTACCTTCATTAGTATTGTGTACAATCCCAAATGCAGCATCCAGACATGGAAGCGTACAGCTCTGGGCAGCACTTAGTCCTGTGAACTGTTAAGAAAAACAAATTCGGCATCAAGGAAATAACTTCACTGGCAAGAACACATATCACTGACAAGGACACAAATTCAATGTAAGGAATATAAATTTACTGTCAAGAACATATACTCACTGAACTGACAGGAACACAAATTCAATTTACGGAATGTAAATTTACTGTCAAGATCATTATATCCACCAACAAGAACACGAATTCAATGTAATGAATTTCACTGTCAAGAACACAATCATATTCACTGACAAGGACACAAATTCAATGTAAAGAAATTACAAATGTTCACTATTAGAAAGTCAAATCCACACCAAATTGATTTTGTTAGATGGTATAAAACAGATGAACAGAATGCTAGAAATGCTATCCCTGTCAGATTCAAAATAAGAAAATTCTGCCATTTTCAAGTTTCAAACATTTTTGCCAACAAAATAGGGATACAACCACTTATGGTATGCCAATCAAGTGGAGTTATTATGTCATCAAATCACTCTGGTTGGTGCACACAAAAATAATAAGAAAAAAAAAAAAACTTGCTTCAGTTGATTGTTTACCAGGTAGAATAATTTTCTCTAAAAGTTATCATTGCTAGCTAATTACTGCAAATCAGCAAAAAATATAAGAATGATATGATCTTTTTTAATTGAATTTAATGTCAAAAAGCCGAAATGTTGAGGAAAAATTGTGTGTGACTCAGTTGGGATAAAATTTATGAAGCCATAACAGTAGGCCCCTACTCACAGAAAATGGCTCAGTGGAGACGCCTTCATAAATGAGACCTTTCAAGTTTTTCCTCTTGAATGGATCGGAGTCCCATCTATGGATAAAAAGAGGGGGAGCATGCTAGCTTTACACAGCTAACATCCTTAGTGGTAGTAAACTTCATGTATACATAACTAAAATATGACATATATGTTGATAATAATGACACACTAAAATCTGATTCATCTATTATTCTGTGATTGATTGATGTCATTCAGAAACTTGCCAACATGCTTGAATACTCCACCTCTGTTAACAGTTCCTAGTTCCATTATGCATTACTTAAAACTTGAAACAAAGAAAGTAGAATTATATCTAAAGCCAATGCACCACACACCAGGTATTAAGAGGACTGATTTTTTTTAAATATGTCTATTGTAGTCACACTGCAAGAATCAGAGTGTCACATCAACAGCATCAGAACACTATACCGCAAAACATCGAACCAGTTGATTTGTTACGTGTGGAGAAAGTCTAACAATTCAGCAGAAACCTTTTGGGTGGACCCACTGATTTTGATGACATGCGTGCACTTACGTAAATTTGTACACTAATAATCCTCGTGATATTGTGAACAATATCTGAACAGAAAGCACATAAAAAGTAACCTTGGAAAGGTGAAGATCTGTGTTATCTCATATACCCAAGATTGTCTTTCAACTACAACAGAAGCTGACATGGGAAGTATAACTCACCCACGTATGAAAGGTCGAAAAACATTGAAGAACACTTGCGGCTGGCAACACTCTGAACATAGACAGAGAATCAATTGAAAGATCACTAAATTAAGCAAAATTACAACCGTACCTTTTTTATTTTTGCTTTCCTTGGTGAAAGTTCATAATTCATTGATTCATTTTACAGGCAATACCTCCATTTTGACAAGTAAAATGTGAGCTATGCAGTAAGTTCAGACACTAGTCTAACTTACATTGTTTTCTAAGAATATCTTCCAAGAGTAAATGCAACAACAATACATACAACTACATTCATGTGAGCTGTACGTGTGCAGACATATTATTACTCATTAAACATGATCATTTTCATCACCTACAGTCATTTATTGTCCTTTGTTCTTTAAACTGCATCCATTATAGCACTTTCATGTCTTCTTACACTAAAGAGGGTGCCTTTGGCAGCTTATTGCTCTTCTAATATAACAGAGCTAATTCGTAAAGCTAATTCCAACATAACAACATCTACCTTCGTATTTATTAGAGAAACATTAATCATCTGACCTGGCATTCTCCTCAAGCTTTTCCTCATCTGGCACACAGTATTTTCTATTTTTGAGAGCTCTTCCACCACCACCTCTACAGACTTTTGCTCGCAAGCCTCCAAGGAAATGGAAGACAATAAAATGAGAGAATCCATAAATTAGACAGAGGCCGGGAGTTTTTATGAACAGCTCATTCTTACAGAGACTCACTGTCAAAATGCAGTTACAGCGTTATATGTTTTTCTATGTCCATTTACTGTAAGTTAGAGCTGTAGTGCAGGATAAAACTTTTCATTGAAGTGTTTCTGGACTCTTTGGCCTTACTCAAATAAGAAGAAAGGCAAATGTGTCAAACTAAATCCCATTTGTAACAACTACTCCAACTACCATCTCCCAAATGAATAATAACAAAATAAATAAGTGAATAAATTGTCAAAGCCTGTGGGAGCAGCATGGCTACATACTGCCAAGGTATCTTTTTTCCCTAAATCAGAGTAATGAGCATTTCACATGCTCAAGAAATCACATGATCATCTCTCAAAAACCATTTACAGTAAAGTATGTATTGTAACTGAAATTCAACCCTTGAAAGATTCCTCACATAGACATGGTATATGACGTTATAATCATGCACAGACCACATGGTGTTAAGTGTCAAGAGTCAGGTCATTTCCCCCACCACTGCTTACAATGGTCTGGGATTACCGATTATGCCAATTTCTATCTACAGCATCGTGATGGATGCTGCATCATATATGCCATTTCTTTACCAACATCTTCAATATATAATACTAGCAAAACATATTATCAAGAGTAATGCATCACATTAAAAAAGCAGTTAAATTACAAGAAGCTGATAAAATAATGATTATTACCATGATGGCTTCTTCTTCTGCAAATGAGCAACTTAATATTCAATGAAAAGTCCTCACTAATATAACATCTGATTTTGACTTTAAAACATATTCAAATCAGAAATGACCTTGTTGGCAAACAGGGAACTATACTGCTTGAAAATGTAAATGTGGGAAACATATACCTTTTGCATCTTAATAATGCTTGTCAGGGCTGGTGCAAAGTCTAATTCTACCTGAGCAGTGGTACAGTAAAACCAGGACTCATCCACGCCAGCACGAAGATTGACAATGGAATCCATGTTGCTAAAAAGTAAAACAATAAATCAATTTGTAACCTGTCTCAAAGACTGCCTTATATAATTGCAGGCAACCCAAAGTGAGAACAGTGTGGAAAGCAAGATCACTTGGATGAACAATAAAGAATTTACTTCTGTTTGCAAATCAATAGATCTGATTACTGAACTACGAGTATACCTACTCTCTGATTGGCAAGGTATATATATATATATATATATTTAAGTTAATTTATGTTTGTATTTGATTCTTATATGAAGCATTGAACCAATGTATTCTGAACCAATCTCTATGTATAGGTTTAAAAGCCTAGGACTGTCTAGCATGCTTGGGAATGCCTGCAATCTGAACTTTGAGGTCAATTATCTGAAACATTTGTGTATATTGACTTGCTGATTTTCCTTACATTTTTGTCTGGTATCAGGTCCATTGATGTTATGAAAGTGGGATGATAGCATACTCAACCAATCATTTTTCATTACTCTGTATTATTTATTTTTTCTTAATTCTTCATAACTCACTCAAGCTTCACAGGCCCTTTGGGGTCTTTCAGCTTCCAGTTAAGAAGGATGAAACTGTACATGTTGATGGAAGGGGGTACCTCCAGTCTGGTAGCTACAGCCATATAAGGGACTGCCACACACCTAGGAAGGACCTGGGAAGTGATGACAGTAACATATAGTGAGTGAGAGTTCCTGGCCTGACTTCCCCTTGGTATGACTTTCCCAGCTGTAACCTAACTAACAAAATAGAGTCAGCAACATTTTCATGTCATTTCACACTAATCACATTTGCAACCTAGAGATTAGTGAATAGTAGGAAATAATCATTTGAAAATCAGTGTATGCAGTCTTTAAATAATATATTTCATGGTATACAGAATGGACTTAAAGTATGTCACATGCATTCGTATTGGATAACTAAGATAATATGCGGGGAACTTACAGAAAAGCAGATCTATGATCTATCAATGACCAACCATTTCACTATGTATTACCAAAAAAAATACATTGTATGGTTCACAAGGTTACTCGTGATCACATGTATGTTTTCTTTGAAATTGTCACAAATATGTTCTGTTAATGTATTGTATATTATTTTTCTTTGTTTATTCAATGAAAATGGAAATGGAAATAAAGTTGAACATTGAACATTGAACATTGAACATTGAACACAGAAGAATACATATAGAATGGTGTGAGACCATAATCCTGACTATATATATTGTGTTTTCAGCTCTTGTAAATTACAGAAGAAAGACAAAGAATTCAATAACTGATTTGTATGATTTGTAGCTTCATGATCACCTCTGGTACTTCATCATCTCCCTCACACCAAACATATCCATAGGTGATGCATGTTAGAAAGACAAGAGCGGCTTTCCATTCACCATCGTCCCCAAGCCTGGTGTGATCAAGAAGAGGCAACTGTAAGATTCAAAAAGACATTGCTAACATTACAAGAGCTGATTTTGGTGTAGGCCGATAAGTTATTTTTTCATATCATGCAAATTATATTTGAAAGTATAATACATCTTTGCCATGGATTGATCTTCTTCCATATTAAGAGCTAACATCGCTTCTCAAAATTTGAGGATATTCCCTGAGTTAATTAAATATTTTTGTTATCTGAAAAGAAATGCTAACTTGCATAGCACATATTGGCCTTATATGTATATTCTCTTTATTCAAATACATATTACAGTTTTGTATTAATACACAGGCATCCCAGAATACATCTTGATTCTGTCGATAATGACAATCTTAAGTCACAAGTAACTATTATCAAGATATAAAAATCATTCCACGCAATTCATCAGTTCGTTAATCTCTCACCTATAATAAGAATTACATTACTTTGATACTCAAACACTAGTGGGACCATAATTGAATAATTCATGTGGAAGAAATTAACCAATAGCAGGATAATTGCCTATGTAGAGCAAACAAATACACATCCATTCCTTAATTTGTCATTATGGATGTTAAATCATGAAGCTACTGGTACAGCTGTAGCTCCATGGTTCATCATTGATTTGATAAGTCAAGAGCCCACAAAATGAAGTAACCACCAAGCTTGATATTGTAACAGGTTCTCACCGAGTGCACCTGTGCCCTCATTAAGCCGCTCTGTAGGACCAGTGTTGAAGTTTGATAGGCCAAGTCTTCCCATGGCTTGAAGTATGCTGGTAGATGGGTCTATAATGTAATTACAGATTGTATGCAATCACATAGAAATTAATGAGAACTCATTTAAAAGGAATGACCCATATAGAGGAAGAAAACATAATATACTTCAATATCTGCTGTTCACTTCTGAGCTATTTGTAAGAGTCACATCTCTTTTGTTGTGTCTGCAAATGTATAAATATTCAATGACACTTAATTCAACAAAATGTATTCCAAATATTCATCTCTTCTACCCCACTTTTTCAAAACACTCACTCTATGAGTGCAATTCAGATGAATGAGATGCCCAATTAATATACACTGTGTATTTTATTACTTTATACTATAAATAGGTTATTATGAGGTGGAAGAGGTGCACAGGAAAATATCAAGAAATGTTCACAATCTGTTTTGTAAGGAATAATTTGGATAGATTTGAAAGAATTGAATCATCTTGATCCATTGTACAGAAACTCCAAGGAAACAGAAATTGAGCCTGGTTATTATGCCATCTAGAGATCCTGTTGGTCATGTGCACAGAAAAAAAAGTAGAATCTGTAAAATATGTCTTATATCTACCATTAATATACACAGTATATATATCAACAAATGAATATATGTACAAAGAGAGAGGGGGGGGGGGAGGGAGAGAGAGAGAGAGGGAGGGAGAGGAAGGGAGGGGGAGACACACATGTTTACAATACTGGTATATATGATACATAATTCCCAAGACAGGATCCTCCTCTCAGAGACTATAAGTTTATATACTATAGTATCTTAATTGATTTTTGCAACCACTGATGCTGGGAAAGCAGCACCAGCAACTGATTTAATATTGTATGCATAAACCCCCAACCTACAGGCTTTTAGGTACCTATTCTTGTAAATATCACAGTATCATAATCTACTATCAATCAGAAGGTGATAGAAAGAATTCTTAATTCTTACCTTGATCACCCCCCCCCCCCATTATATCCTAGCTGAAATCCTCCATATCATGCTATTGCTCAAAATTGGAAGGTTCTGTGAAATAAAATGAACTACGCAGGGGCACGTTTGCACTATCTATACGTATACTTCATCATGCATCCCTCCAGCCACTTCATATCTTATACTACAAGGAACGAAATAGATACGTGTAATGACCCAGGCATTGGACCTTATGACAGGTGGGTATGTTACTTCTGTGATGTTTATACTCCTTCACTTACCGCTGGATTCTGATCCACAAAACCAAAGAGTGGCGACGTTTTGAAATCTTCCAACCTCGAGACTACTTCAGCTCTCTCGCCTCCACTTGCCATCTCTATACAGCACGTTGAGTCGATGCAAGAGGCAGTGCGATTCCACAATTATTATCAGGGTCAGGAAGCTAGAAAATACCGTAACTCCGCAATGTGTACCGTACCGAATGGCAGTCAATATAATGTACCGGTATGATGTGACTGCATGGTTTGCGCTGGCGGATCCCACCACGTTCGGTCTCTGTTTACATACGAAGCCGACGAAGTCACGGGCAGTGCTGGTCACGGGATTACACGCTGCACGCTGAGCTGCTATTGAGCATTTAATAGCGACCAGAGATATTGTTAATTTCCAGCTAAAGAATTAAAATAAGTCGAAATTCGAACATTTGGCGGTCTATATATTCGTATCATATCACAATTAATGCATTCAAATAGTAAAGTGAAATTCAGGACATCGTGCACTCGCATCTATATCGCTCCAACGACATCAATGTAATAGATTATGTAACACACTCGCTGGGTTCATACAGATTCACAAGTAGACTAGACACGTGTAGGCATATTAAGGCTGTGGTCACGCGCAGCTGGTCATGTTTACTCATTTGTTTCCCCTTCAAGTCGATTATAAAGTCATAAACGTGTTCATCCATGTTCATATAGGAGTGTATTGGTTAAATTGTTTTCAAATGTATCAAATGCTAATTGTACCAAATTACAATGATGATAATAATACTATATAATGATAATGATGGTGATGATAATGATGATGGTGATGATGATGATTATGATGATAATAAAAATGATGATAATAATAATGATAATAATAATAATAATAATAATAATAATAATAATAATAATAATAATAATACTAATAATAATAATAATAATAATAATGATAATAATAAAAATAATAATTATATAAATTAATAATAAAAAAACTTATTTAGCGCTTACACTGATGTTTCTATAAGCCCAAGCCATGTACTCGATACATGTACATAATTGTTAATGTTATAGATCCTATACATGCACAGGCTGAAATTCATCGATAGGTCGTGGGGCTATGGGGTGGAGGGAAGGGGGGGGGGGGTGACAGCAGTCAACTTGAAGGAAGAAAACCAGTGTACCACTACTGGTTGGTGGGGGTGGGAATCAGAATGCCTAGTACAGGCATGATTTTATTGATAGGATAGACTACCGTCCAGCATCATCATGATTATACGATTTGGAGTTTCAATTGTCAATATTTTTTTCTCTCAAATGCAAAGAATAAATTCAGATATCTGCATCCTGTTTGTACAACGGACTAATCATTGGGTGCGCTCTGACGACCACAGAACACTGGGCTACCATTAGGCAAAAGTTTGTTGGCATTTTGCCCACGTTTATCAACATAAACAAAACATGCTGTGGTCACTACTAGTACTAGTATATGCCCGCAATGTGAGTTTCGTAATAGCAGGGAGGTAAGTTTCCTCTCACCTCCCTGGTAATAGCGATGACGTGCCTGTATTGATGACCAACGAAGGGGGGTTCGCAATTAGCCAATCAACGGCCAGTATTCTGTTGACGCCCCTGTGCTGTTTTGGCCGATGATCGTACGATCACACCCGTCGTATACACGTACACAGCACAGTCAAGTCAAAACAATTCGCCTCTACTCGACTCCCCATAATCCGTGTGTATGTCCTGCGATCCTGCGTGCAAGAAGCAACAGAGAAGCCGTTGAAACAGAGGAAAACCTAAACGTGTTTTGCCGTAAGTTTTTCGTTTTGACAGGGGCAACGATATCATAAAGCATAAATGATTATGACGTCTCTAAATTGACTCTAGCTTACTTGAATGCCCCAGATTCGACCGTTCTTGCGTTCTAACCAGCGTCCGTCGAGGCCAGTAACTTAGGGCCTTGCTTTCAATGCTTGTCTACGGCTTCATTCTGGCTGTACAACTGTACTGTACGTGCGTGCAGACATCGCGTTAAATTGCGTTCCGATCACAATCATAACAAGAAGTGCTAAACATATTGTATTAGTAAACATCCTCGTAATTCTTTTTTTTTTAACTAGCGCCTCTATCAAGAACAACACTTTTCTCAAAAGTGACTGGAGCAGAAAGAACGATACATGTATTTCTATTAGTATTACTGTGTTTCTGCGTTCGGTTTTGGCCGCCCGGCCAAGGAATCCAGTCACGATCACCACAGTCCACACGTCACTGCACACTGTGCACACGGTCGGTGCAGTGCAGTGCTGGAGCGAGTTGTATCTGTATTCCTCTCTTCATTTCCTGGGGCTGGAGTTGTGGAAGTGCCAAGTGGACTTATTGAAAATACTATTGTACTAGATAGGCCTAGGTAGAGTGAATGTAGCATTCGTAAATCAACTGAACTGATTGTATTTGTAGTACAGCTGCATTCATAACTTCGACTAACCCCGTCGCGGGGCGCTGTAACACACGGTACGTATTTGTCCGTATGGGGTCGCTGCTGCGGTTAAACTTCGACGTGAGTTTACTTTTTAGATACAGCGATATAATCTGTCTGTAAGACTATTGAGTCTTTTATCATTTTTTGGCTTTTACAGCTCTCATGAGGCATGAGGGGATTCCGTAAAGCCAGATGCAATCTCAGCAGAACATATAATATCCCCACTGAATGACCAAATACAGACCGATCTTTCGGTCAAAATCTTGCATCTAGACAGAAAAAATCTGTCTGTCTGGAAGAGTTTTTTTTTAACAATTTTTTTTTTTACTCTTATGCCATGGCTCTCCATTTGTATAGGAGGGGATTCTGTGAAGCTAGACATTAGTTTCTGTTGAACATATCTCCAACAACCAATCAGAAACAGAAATCAGAAAACAGACCAATCTTTCAGTCAAAATCTTGCAATGCACTCATTAATATGCTACGCTACGCTGCAACCTAAACGCTGTGGTACCGGGTCTACAGCGCAGCATGCCCCATGATTCCATTTGCCACGCATGAATGTATTATGTCACAGGAGTAGCATTTAGATTTTGATTTTCTGAATTGGGTTTTTTTTTCAATCCTTGAGCAGTCAAAGTAACATTAGTGGAGGTTTTATTATACACTGTACAGTACTTAGCTGTATAAAGTCCACTGTTGGCACGAGAATTTTATCCAGTGTTGATTTTTTTTTTTTTTTTGGAGAAAAGGAAAGTATTTGTGACTAATTATCTTAATCACATTATGGCAGTGTGAAAAAAAAATAAACTTGTAATTTTTTTTACACTACTTTGTTCTTTCTTCTCATTGCAGATACTGGAAAGTGGAACTGCTACTTCTGTCTGTGTTCTCATATTGGCAAAAAAAAAAGTATCTGCTGAAGATTTTTCATTCTAGAGCTGCATTGCCGAAAAGTGTTAATACTTTGACTTTAGCAGCAAAGTGAAAATACACATTGATGTGTATCGGCTGCCATGGAGATTAGCAAGCCAATTTTGGTGGGCAGGCTAGTCATCCGCAGGCATGGAAGAAAGTGCTCTCCTGCCAGCTCCTTCAGTCAACCTTGTAGGCGCTGTTGCAGGGCCAGGCAAAAGTCGAGTAGAGCAGCCCTGTTGTCAAGCGTGGCATACATGACCGCAGGCAGCAGCAATATTCATCCATCTTGCAAGCATGTTGTGTACATGCCAGCCAGGCACCATTCGTCAAAGCAGACGCACAAAGTCGCAAGGAAGGCAGGCGCTATGGCTGCATCATCGCCGTGGTCTACCATCTACCAAGCTGTGGAGGTGGCAAGCACTTCAGTCCAGAAGAACGTCATGGAGAGAGTCGTCAGCCCACTGCTGTCATATCGTCTCCAGGCAACTCCAAAGTTGGCCTCCAAACACAGTGATGTCCTCAGCAATGGGACTGTCATGCAGAACAAGCATGACGAGATTTTGCCAAAGACAAGTGACAAGCAATCATCAGAAAATGTGCACGTAAGTGATAGAGCTCCAGCTGGGAAGGAAGAACTGAAAGAGGGAACAATTGTAGAATTCCGTTCTTCTGAGTTGGGTGCGAAGCCAGTTAGTTACTGGATACAGATGCCTTCATTCAAAAAGATTACTTCAGTGAGTGCACTGACAGAATTGGGACAATCTGCCACAGGAATGCTACGGAGGAGAAGAAAATGTGAAAATGCCACACCTGGAATCTCCGATGAGCAATTACATAGTGAAGATTCGAAAGCGGGTATGTATCCAAAAACAGAAATCAGCCATACTGATACAATGTCAACGAATGAGGCAGCAGCTGTTAATGATCATACGCTCGACGCAAGCGCTTCTGTTCATTCTCAAGAACAGCGACATACATGTAAGCCAGAAAGTTATGAAGCTACCTCATCATATTCAAATCACATGCCATCAGCAGCTGACCTGGTTGGTAGACTTCCTTCAGTTTCCTCCACCATCTTGAAGAGATTCGGTGTGGCACCATCTTCAACTTCCAGCACGAGTGATGCATCCGTGCAGAACACAAAGGATCACCATGCCGCGAAAGTCGAGAATGGCAACAGCGACAATCTCAAAGATGGTCCAGGTAACCGTGAGAACAAGACATTCTTGCAATCAGTAGAAGTGCTCAACGAAAGAAATGATGATCATACAGGAAGCGATGTGGCTGGTTCAACACAGCCTCCCAGCACGGCTTCTTACATCTACAACAATTACAACCTCAAGTACATCCAGGTGAATTTGTTCAAGTCACCCGTCAGTCTCTTTCGTGCTGTGGGAAGGAGGAAAGAGAAACCTGTATTACCGGTATCTCCCACTTCCATCGAAGAGAGCTCCACAACATTTTTTGATTCCGATGTTCCGCTGGTTGAGATGACGGAGGCATTGAACGGCAGCAACACCAACCCAACAAGTGGGAAGAGCTCCGCTGTAGGAAACCAAGGAGCTGTGGTGGCTAAGAGCAGGAAGAATGCAGAGATTGCTGACAAGTTTAAAGAAACCAAGGCCAAACAGAGGGCTGATGAGGAGGACACTACAGCCAAGAAGACCAGACCAGTGAGTACCTTTTTTAGTTGTCTCAGTAAATTAGACCATTGACATCACAGTGTAGCAGACTCAAATAAAGATGTTTGATATAAAAGTTTGTGTCAAATTCTGAAGCCAAATATTGGATCAATGGTATTTGATTATTGAGACATACTTTTATCTACTAATGCTTTTCATTTTTGATTGCTTATCATGGTCCTAATATTTGTTTGATTTTGCTCACAGTATGCATTCTGTTTTTCTCTTTCTACTGCTGAACTTCTTTTCTCGTGTAAATCTTCAAGAACAATACTGTACAGAAGTAGACAATCACATGATATCAAAGTCAGTGCAATTTCATAGATATAATCTTGCCACCGTACACATTGACACTCCACAGGTGATCTCCAAAGCTAACATTGATGCCCGCACACGGTCACTGGCCGTTGGTCTGAGCCTGGCCAACTCCACTTCCTCCCGTGTGCTGACCCTGCAGCGGCTGTGCAACCACCTGATCCAGTACCCAGAGTCCAGGCAGGTGGCAGTCCAGGAGAGGCTCATCCCAACCCTGCTCAAGCTGAAACAGAGGACCAAGGACATGACGCTGCTAGCTCAGATCCACCAGACCCTGGCTCAGGTGGGCTATGCCCCTGCCGTGTCAGGGCGGGGTGTGCGTATCCTGTCGGTGGATGGGGGTGGGTCGAGGTAAGTTTGAAGAAAGCTCCAATTACTCCAAGCCAACATTTGAGTGCATGATGATAAAAGTTTGAATTGTGTAGGTATGATGAAATTTTTCATTTTGTTTTTTTCCCCCCCCCCCCCATATTGAAGTCTGAAAATACAGTGCATTTGCATTGCAGCTTTGAAATAATCATGAAGCACAAACCTGCTAAAGCACAACTGAATAAAGCAAGAATTAATGTTCAAAGCATGTCAATATGCAAGTGAATTTCTTTAACAGTGATACTTGATGAACTGAATCGAATCAGATTCTTTATATCTGCAGTTACATTGACAAGCAAGATTTTAGCATTACTACTTTCCTCATCATTGCTCAAATGTATATGCCTGTAGATATATACAATTCATTATTTTGATAATTACTATATTTACAATTCATGATGTGTGTAATTTCACTAAGCTCTCTTTAGAGTGTATAGCCAGGAGATGGTCTCTGTTATCAATCCAAATTCTTGAAGTATATTTTCATCTTTGCCAACGTTGCCTTGTAGGGGGATCATTGCCATTGAACTTCTGCGGGAGCTGGAGAGGCGTTCGGGCCAGCCCATCCATCAGCTGTTTGACTACATCATCGGGGTCAGCTCAGGGGCAGTACTGGTGTACCTCCTGTCCTATGCCAGGGCATCACTGGATACTTGTGAGGAACTCTTCAAGACGATGAGTGTGGAAGTCTTCAAGAGGAACTCTCTGCTTGGCACCAGCAAGCTCTTCTTCAGCCACGCCTACTACGATACAGATGCGTGGATGAAGATTCTAAGGTATTGTAGACAGAAAACATCAATCATACTGTATTAGTGACCATTGCTTTTTGCACTTTGTGTTCTTTTGGCTGTACTCTAGTTAGGGCATTTTAGAGAATTTCTGGACCATCTGTGAAAAAATTGCTTACCAATAGCTTTCTTCACCAATGTGTTCACTAAGGTGTCTACTAACACCTCTCAATTAGTTCCAACCCAAATCCTTGTGGAAAATTCTGGGGAGCCAATCAAAATCGAGCACCCGGAGGGGGGCGGGGCAGAAATGGAAAAATATATATTTTTTCCAATATAAGCGTGTGAGATGTCTAATTAGGGGTTTCTGGGGGTGCAGAATCGATTCCCACAATTAGTTTTGAGTATAAACAACTCTCTAACCGTGAAATAGGCCACGCCTCCTTTTTGCCCCCGCCGAAATACGTAAATATTGGTATTTTCATACGTATCTTATTGGGTTTATATAGTAGGTTTTTAAGGTGCACTGAAAATATTTGTGTGCGATGGGAAGTAGTTGTTCCCATTTCCCTTATATCCATAACACCAAATATAATCATATTACTGTAAACAGGCTTTACTTATTAAATGTTTGATTCTCAATAATTTCGAACCAACATCCTTGTGGGGGAAAAAAAACCCAAAACTGTGGAGCCAGTTAAACCTATTAAAGCAACAAAAGGGTGGGGGTGACAATCAATAGGAAGATTTTTTTTCCAGTATTAGTTTGTGAGATGTCCAATTAAAGTTTCTAGGGGTGCTGAAAGGATTCGAAACATAAGTTTTGCGTAAAAAATACTACCTGACCATTAAAATAGGCCACGCCTACTTTTTGCACCCGCTGAATCATGTATTATTGGTATTTCATACGTACATCAGTGGGTTATTCAGTGAGTTTTTTAGAACACTGAATTGAGTTCTATTATTGAATTTGAGCTGTATCAACTCTAAAAATAGTGAGCAAAAAATACTGCAACATATACCGTTAACTGTGCAATCCACTTCTCTTACTTCCATTATGCCACATTTAAATCTGGCACAACAGAACTGTATTGAAACCTTGGTACTTTATCCTACTCCCCAACATCTCCCTTACTGCCCCCATCAGCTGTTTGGTTGATGTTCTGACAAGAGTTACCATGCCATTTGCCGCAAACAGAAATGCATAACTCCTTGCTTTTACAACTGCACTTCAGTGCGCTACAGTCCCTTCACAGTTTGCAGCTCACAAACTTCCGAAAATAGTCCTTTGCGATGGGGTTTGTTGAAGGGACCTGTGCGTAACCTTGGTCCTCAAGCTTCCATCCATACTCCAAGACATCCAATGATGGAGTTTGCAACACTAGCCAACCTCTGGTTTGGAGATTAGCTCGTAGAGGATGCTCTGCTGCAGCTTCTGTTGTCAGGTTTGATGCGCTCATCAGCAGCCCGCTTGCTGAAGATGTCAAATCTCAAGCCTCCAAGTCTTTCGGGTGGTTTTCCATGGAACATGAGCTTAAATAATACACAGCCGGTTTTAATGATATCATCTTTCTTGCCTCGGATGTCCAGAAACACATCCATGGCCCTTTCCGCCTTGTCAGTCTCTCAGAGCTTGTTTACCAAAGTTGATTTGCGAACCCAGAAATCGCTGACACTGTATTGCAGCCAGAGAAGCTGTGCAAGAGTTCAAGATCAAACACTTTCGGTATCTCTCTGGAAGGGCCTCCCTGATCTTTGCGATACTACAAGATGTTTCTTTTGCTCTTGTGAGGAAGATGGGGTGAATCAGCAAAACCATGATATCGGTGTCCTCCGCCCTTACCTAAACAGGAGAATATTTTGCCTAATCTAGATATATTCCCGGACTATAGCAGTGTCTGCATCATCGTGGCATTGCCGTACACTGATCCCATTTCTACTGAATTTCTCAGCAAGCAGCAGAATGAGCCGGGGCTTGTTGCTCTTGTTGTGGATAAACTTTTCTCTTGGAACGAGGCTTTGATGTCTGGGCGAAAGGGAATGTCACATCGTGCATTCTTTGTTCGTCTCAGGTGATCATTGTCCTTAGCAGAGCTGCCGTATCTACCAAAGACTACAGTGATTGGAGAAACTGGCTCCCCATGGACTTCAAAAACAGAAGGTAGCTCTCGGAAATGCCCTTCCAGGATAGGTCAGCCTCCCGCTTGACGTTGTGCAGTATAGTCATCCACCATCAATAAACAGACTCATGCAGGGGGTTCGTTCAACGCTTTCCACAAATGCTTTCAGAAATCTTGCTTGGGCAGCATTGTCTGGATTTCGCAACTTCTAGTCTTTGTCAAATAGAGACATTGGTGTTGGAGTCAACTCAAATGACAGACCTTCGGTCTTGACTTCACGCAAACTGATGATTAGACGGTTGAAGAGCTTGAATGAGTCAATAACCAGCTTCTTTCCATTGGCTTTGGGTCCACTTCTAAGGCTCTCTAATGACTTCACCTTTTGCTTTAGTTTCAATTGAATCCAGAACCGTTCGTCCATTCATCTTGGCCAGCATGGCTCTGCCAACCTCCTCTGCCTGATCAGCGTTGACTGGGTCCTCTGGAGTGCTGCTGAATCCTGTTATAAAGGATACTAGGGTCTTCTTGTCCCATGTTGCATCGAAGAGGTCGATCTCCTCCAACCATCCGAAAATGGCGTTGACAGCATCTTCGTCATTCTTCATCTGGGCTCTTGTGACGTGCGTGTGGTCAGGTACCTCACGCTTGTTCATACCTTGTTCAAGTTCCTGGTAAATGCATGAGAAGTGGTTTAGCGTCTTAACCCAACACCTGTGAGGAGATTCATTCCGGAAGCGTCCTCTGTTAAGACTGTTTGAGGATTTGGCCTCACCCATGAGTGTGGTTTCCATCGTGATTTTAGTCCATGTACCTGACCGCTCATGGTCTGAGAAACTGACTGCATGGTTTGATTGATTGATTGATTGATTAAAAGGTCTTTATTCAAATAAAATCTGAGTCGGCGACTAAAAGTCGAATTACACAGATATACAGAGATTATACAGCAAAACAGATGAAATAATAACATAATCATAATACATAAAAAATATATTACATTCAAACATTCTGTATACACAACTAATACATTTTTAACGCTACAGATTGTTATATAAATACAAAAAAAAAAAAAAATGAATGGACATTTTATAAACAGTAGCGGTACACTCCTAATTTTTTTTTTTTTTTCCACAGGAAAAAAAAAAAAAAGAAAAGGAAGAAACACTCAGGGCTACTCAACTCATTGTCGAAAGAAGAAGAAGAAAAAAAATGTAAGCTCTTCTACAGATACAAAAGGGAGTACAGGAGTTTGCAGTGTGGTTGGAAAGACGCGTCAACAACCTACACTATACATTCCACAAATACTTGCAGTAACATTATTTTGTTGGTGAGGTGATCATCCCCCTCCCCCGTAATGTACACACATTCACTACCCACTCATACCTAAAGCATTTCTCACTGGCATACTCTCTCTGTCTCTCTCTCTCTCTCTCTCTCTCTCTCTCTCACACACACACACACACACATGCACACATACAGTACTGTACATTGATGTGTAGATCGAATATCTGTACAACACTCACAAACGCGCATGAGCATAGACACAGTGCACATGCTCGATGTACAATACAACGTACCATGTACACACTCACATCCACGCGCATACATTTACATACATATACACTATACATACACACAGGGAAAGCACACACACACATATTGCAGCTACAAACACACACACACATAAACACACACACACATACATTACTCACACACACACACAAGCACCGTCATGTCCACAAGACCACACCCAACACACGCCCATACAATGTACCTGTGCTAAGTGCACGTTTAAAGACAGGCCCACCTACAGGTGTACATGTATTGTACATTGTGTAAATGTCTAACAACTAACTTTGAGTGCAGTATGGAAAAAGTGGGGTTTCCTAGCATGCATAAAATGCATAAAAATTTCCTAATCAAATGTATCATTTGTCTTCCCTACCCACCACGCTGCAAACTCCTATACATATAACTATATAAATAAATTTACCAACACATTAGACAGTAGTGAGAATAAAAAACTCTACTAAGAGTCATTGCAGTAATAATCATTCAGTATATCAATAAAATACGGTATTGCACTTTTCTTAAACCGATCAGTTTTACAATGCAGTTGAGAATATTTTGTAATATTTCTTAAATTGATTTTAACATCTCTTTGATCCGGTAACCACAATGAATGATTGGGGTGCTTTTCTAACTGCAGAGCAAAATCTAAACACAATTTCCTTCTCCTTTCTTTTAAAGATAATAAATTGCACACTTGTAAGGCCATATCATATGTAACATAATTACAACCTAATATGATTTTCAACACACGTTTTTGAATCTTTTCTATTACCTCTGTGTGTTTTTTTGTAAGACTCGAATGAAAAAGTGGGGCACAATATTCTAGAATTGGTCTGATATATCCTGTATACACTGTAATAAGATCAACTATTGATAAATTAAAGTGTTTCAATTTGCGTAACATAAACAATCTCCTATTGCATCTTTTCACCATTTCAGAAACATGTGCATCCCATTTGAGATTCTGCTGAAAATACACCCCTAAAATCTTAACAGTGCTTGTTTCTTTCAAAAAAATTTCATTGATACACAAACTTTGCTGAATTGATTGCTTCATAAAAGAAATTGTCATAAAAACACATTTCTGAGGATTAAGTTTCATGTTATTCGACAATGACCAACTTGCCAGTGCATTAATTTGTCTTTGTATCTGAGATGGTTGATTTCTATTCCTAGCCTCTACAATAGTCAAATCATCAACATATTTATAAAATGAAAAAGGGCAATCTTTACAAGCATCATTTATCATAATCAAAAACAAAACCGGTCCAAGTTTTGTTCCCTGCGGAACCCCTGCATTGCATTCTCTAATATCAGAGATACTGCCATTGTATTTAACAACCTGTTGTCTGCAATATAAAAAATCCACAACTAATGAAATAACAAATGGGCGCACATTCATAAATACCAACTTATGAATCAGAATGTTATGATCAATTCGGTCAAATGCTTTCGAAAAATCTGTTAAAACCATAGTTGATACATTGCTTTGCTTTTCAGCATTTTTATACAGGTTATGAAGCATTGCAATCAAATAATGACAAGTTGAAAGACCAGGGCGGTTACCAAACTGATTGATATCGATTTGGTCCCTAATGTCTTCTAACAGCCATTTAACTATGAAAGACTCAGCAATCTTAGCAAAATAAGAGGTCAGAGCTATTGGTCTCAACTCAGATACTACTGGGGGAAAACATTTGGGAATTGGAATAATTTCAGCATATTTCCACATTTTTGGGAAAGTACCCTGCTCAAAGGCAATGTTGATAATATGACATAAAGGAAAACATATCTCATAAGCAAATTCTCGGATTATTCTCACTGGCAAATCATAAGACACAGTTGATTTTCGTAAACTCAACTTACGTAACTTATTGAAAACATCATGTGGTTGTATGACTGGGCATTCATAAGGTGAAGGCAGATATGCAGGTAACTGTGATCTGTCCAGTTTATAAAAATCAGTTGTTACAGATAAAAACAATTCATTAATATAATTTGCTACATACTCAGAATTATGACGTTCGTTTTCACTAATATCAGGTACATCAATCTGCATTTGACATTGAACTCCATGAGTCATCAATTTAATATGTTTATACCAATCAGCAGGATTGTTAATTTTCAACCTTTGTATTCTTTCATTATAAAATTTATCCTTGGCTACTTTTACTGCTCTTTGCACTTTGTTTCTAAAATATTTCCATAATTTAACATTCTTATCAATAAATGCTTTTTGTCTTTTTTTCATCAATATTTTAATTTCACAGTTTATCCATGGTTTATCATTCTCATAAATACTTATTTCTTTCACAGGTAAAAACTGATCTATTCGGTGCTTTAAAACCTGCAAAAACATATCACATATTTCAGAAACATCAGTGGTAATGTAAAGTTCTTCCCAAGTGTGCTGTGTTATCCAGCTGCCAAACTCACGAATACCACTATCAGTTAAGGGTCGAACAATTCTTTTTTTCTTCCTATTACCTAAATTTTCAAACTTATATTGTTGGTGTAAGGGACACCAAAAAATACAATTGTGATCACTCATCCCAAGGGGTGATAAAATCTCAACTGAATCATAAACATGACTGATATTAGTGATAATCTTATCTAAAATATTCTGACCTCTTGTGGGTTTATTCACAACTTGCTTGAAATTCTCTAATAACAGTATTTGAGTAACATCCAAATCATTGAAATCTCCAGCTATAACAAAGCCTGCATTTGGGTACTTTGTAGCTAAAAAATCCAAACTAGTTAAAATATGGTCAATATATAATTCAGCGTTTGGGTTTTTGGGAGGAAAATATACTGTACACAAAATAATACTTGAAATTGACCGAGGGAGACGAGGAGGTCGCATATAAATCCAAATAATTTCTATACCAACAGGGACTGAAACAGAGAGACATCTCGGTTGAAAATTTTGTTTTATATATGCTGCGACTCCACCACCCTTTTTGTTTATACGTGATTGAGAAAAAGAGATAAAACCAGAAAGGGGAAAATACTCAATCGGTGTACTTTCATCAAGCCATGTTTCAGTCAAAACCAGGGTATGAACATCATATTTTTCTACAGAAACAGCTATCTCATCAAATTTGTTTCTAAGAGAACGTACATTTGCTAAAAAAACATTTGGCAGATCATATCTTACCTCTTTATTCAATTGTAAAACCGGTTTTATAACAATCAAATTTTTTTTCCCATAACTTGGTCTTTCCTTTCTAAATATCACACGTGTTCTTGATAATAACACTGGTATTGGTTGGACAATCAGCTTTCGTGAATTACCTGTAGTACAGATTCTGTTGAATTTATTTGTTTTCCTTCCATTTCCTTTGCTTCCCCGGTGGGTCTTTCTTTTTCGTGATATTCCCAGATCATGAATTCGCTTCCACACTGAATATTGTAGTTTGGGCAAATGCTGAGGAATGCGTGGAGTTTGGCGACATCTTAAAACCAGCGGGGCACGTTGTCTGTTGAGATATTGATGAGGGAGTGTTGAATTCAAATATGGCGAAGAGGTACACGCATGGAGTCCTAGGCACTCATGCACATGAAGCTGATGACTGGAAGTTGTGGAATTCCACCCATGCTTAGTCGAAAAACCGTCAGCGGATGGCCAATTATAAGAAGTACGACTACGATGACTGATGTTTTGACGTTGAGGTCCTGGATTTGGTTCTATGTCTCCACAGATGGTAAGAGACAGTTGAAATGTTGCTCTTGTGTTTGCATAGTATTCTATGCGAGCCCCTAGAAATTTCAAACGTTTCAGCTGACATTGCGGTAACTTTGATTTTGTGTTGAAGTTGCTCTCAGTACTTGTGTGTGTACAAACAGATAACAGAAGAAATAATACGATGGTCCAAGTTCGAAACATCGGTAAGTGCGGCACAACAGATCCCACTCTACGATTGTATTCATATAATAGTAATGCTTGAAGTGGGTGGGTTCAGACAAAGCTCACCTCAGTGCCAGTGGCACAATGCCGACTTCAGTGAGTTGTAAGTTTTGAGCAGGTACGAAGTCTCAAATAAAGCCAGTTTAGCCAGGATTGTAGTAAAAATGGTTGTTGGTTGAGAGAGGACGAACACGGGTACATTGTATACATATCCTCTGTAGTAGCAGGGTAGGTAGAGCCTACCCACTCATTAACCGTGACAGGCTACAGCAAAGATGGCGGAGTATAAAAGTCACTTACGTAATGCGATGGTTGTGTGCGTCTAGTCCGTACACAGAACATGTAGGTGCAGTCTTGACAGTGCATATTGTGGCTTGCGTTCCGTAATACCACATGGAGAACATTCCCTCGAGCCAAGTCACGAGGCTAGGCGAAGGTGAGGACTGTTGGTTTAAAATCTGGGTACAGGCACAATGATAATGGTCCTCAAAAAGTCCTGTGTAATCCTGGATAATAAAACAATGTTCTGTCATATAATACTAGTTGAAACACAACCAAGTAAGTCACAAAAATGACAGAATTTCAGAGCACTCGGTGGGGCAACCTCTGCAAGGTGCGCGCGCACAATTTCCATACAAAGTGAATTTGGTAAGAGCTTTATACCAAATTCACTGTGTATGGAAACCATGCACCCTAGCAAGACTTCTGTGGAACCCGTAGAATAAACCCCTGCACGAGTCTGGTGACGGATGGTGGATGGCTCTTGCGCAACGTCAAATGGGAAGCTAACCTCACCTGCTAAGGGCATTAATTGCCAAGAGATACCTCCATTTTTTAAGTCCATGGGGAGCCAGTTTCTCCAAATCAATGTGGTCTCTGACGGATACGGCAGCACCACTAAGGGCCTTGATCACCGGAGACGAACGAAGAATGCTTGATGTGACATTTTGATTCGCCCAGACATTAGAAGCCTCGTTCCAAGAGAAAAGCAAGAGCAACAAGGCCCATTTTATTCTGGTGCTTGCTGAGACATTCAGTAGAAATGAGATCAGTGTACAGCAATACCATGATGATACAGACACTGCTACAGTCCGGGCAGCTCTAGATGAGGCAAAAGATTATACTGTTGAGGTGAGGGCTGGGGACACCGACATCATGTTTTTGCTGATTCACTCTGTCTTCCTCACAAGCGCCAAGGAAACATCTTATGATTATAATCCCAAAGATAAGGGAGGCCCTCCCAGAGAGATACCGGAAGTGTTTGATCTTGAATTCTTGCACAGCTTTTCCGGCTGCGATACAGTGTCAGCAATTTCTGGGTTCAGCAAATCAACTTTGGTAAACAAGCTCTGCGAGACTGACAAGGCGGAAAGGGCCATGGATGCGTCTCTGGATATCCGAGGCAAGAAAGATGATATCATTAAAACCGGCTGTGTATTATTTAAGCTCATGTTCCATGGAAGATCACCCAACAGACTTTGGAGACTTGAGATTTGACGTCTTCAGCAAGCGGGCTGCTGCTGGGAGCATCAAAACTGAGAAATTACATGTCCCCGACAACATAAGCTGCAGAGCAGCATTCTCTACAAACTTATCTCCAAACCAGAGATTGGCTAATGTTGCAAACTCCATCATTGGATGTCTTGGAGTATGGATGGAAGCTTGAGGACCAAGGTTACGCACCGGTCCCTTCAACAGACCCATCGCAAAGGACTATTCTCTGAAGTTTGTCAGCTGTAACTGTGAGGGGGACTGTAGCACACAGTCGCCGGCCCTCAGTTGTAAAAAGCAAGTTGTATAATAAAAAGTAAGGAGTCAAGTGTATTTCTTTTTGCGGCAAATGTCGTGGTAGCTGTTGCCAGAACATCGACCAAACAGCTGATGGGAGCAGCGAGGGAGATGTCTGTGAGTAGGATAATGTACCAAGGTTTCAATATTGAGATATATTTCTGTTGGATTTAAATGGGCATACTGGAAGTAAAAGAAGAGGGAACGACTACTTTTGTTATTTTGCACACTTATGTTTCAGTGTTTTGCCAACTGTTTTTAGAGGAGGTGTAGCTCAAATTAAGTGATGATAGAACTCAATGCAGCATTCTAACCAACTCACTACATAAACCTACCGAGATGCGTATAGATTAAAATACCAATAATACATGATTCGGCGGGTGCAAAAAGTAGGTGTGGCCTATTTTAATGATCAGGTAGTAGTTTTAACTCAAAACAAATGTTTCGAATCCATTCAGTACCCCCAGAAACCCCTAATTGGACATCTCACACGATAATACTGGCAAAAAAAAAAAAAAATCTTCCCATTGTTTGACAACCCCTCCCATTCTGTTGCATAGATTTAACTGGCTCTACAGTTGTTGTTGTTGTTGATTTTTTTCCACGAGGATGTTGGTTCAAAACTATTGAGAATCAAACATTTAATAAGTATACACAGCAGTAATATGATTATATTTGGTGTTATGGATATAAGAGAAATGGTAACGACTACTTCCCATCGCACACAAGTGTTTTCAGTGCACCCTAAAAACCCATTATATAAACCTAATAAGATAAGTATAAAAATACCAATATTTACGTATTTCGGTGGGGGCAAAAAGGAGGCCTGGCCTATTTCACGGTCAGAGAGTTGTTTGTACTCAAAACTAATTGTGGGAATCGATTCTGCACCCCCAGAAATCATCTCACTCGCTTATATTGGAAAAAAATATATATTTTTCCATTTCTGCCCCGCCCCCCTCCGGGTGCTC
Source organism: Diadema antillarum (assembly GCF_040938485.1). Classification (NCBI taxonomy): domain Eukaryota; kingdom Metazoa; phylum Echinodermata; class Echinoidea; order Diadematoida; family Diadematidae; genus Diadema; species Diadema antillarum. The sequence goes on along the minus strand of NW_027271406.1, from coordinate 578,949 downwards.
GATTTTGATTGGCTCCCCAGAATTTTCCACAAGGATTTGGGTTGGAACTAATTGAGAGGTGTTAGTAGACACCTTAGTGAACACATTGGTGAAGAAAGCTATTGGTAAGCAATTTTTTTCACAGATGGTCCAGAAATTTTCTAAAATGCCCTAACTACTCATTGATTTTGAATTTTCATGCATACTTTTGGACTGAATGTTCAGATTGTCACTGCAGGGTTCACACCAAAGAGCATGTGAATCATTAACTTACTTTGTTCAGTTTTCTTTTAATGCATTGCTCTCTTAACCCATGTTCTCCTAAATGATACACTTTTATGCTAAAGTGACTAATATCCCCCCCCAAAAAAAAAAAAATAAATAAATAAATAAATAAATAAATAATAATAATAATAATAATAAATAGATAATGAGTTAGTTGGGTGATGACATCAGGAAAGGATAGTTGATCAGAAACACACTACATTGCAGTATTAATGCTTGAACAAACATACTTCACTTTCAGACTTGCACAATAAAGGTGTATCTTCCAATATCTACACTACTACAAATTGTAACTTAATGCCTTTTATGCATTTTGGACCTTTCTGATTTGAAATGATCATTAGTATTCTGACAAGGCAAAAAAAAAGTGAATTGCAGTTGACCTTAGTAAGTACACTTCTGTTTAATATTAGGGAAAAAAAATATCCATGACCAGAATTCTGTCGTTGTCTGATGGCATTGTTGTATGCACTGGCAGTATTTGATTTGTTTGTACAATATAATCTTTCTGCAAGATAGAGCTCTTTGCATGAAAAATGTTATTAAAAGTTGTTGACGTTTAACCTGATGAAGTGCCAGGTGTGCAGATTAGCACACTTGTGTATCTCCAAGCAATATTGCATACTAACCATCCAAAGTCGCAATGTGGTATAGCTTATGAATCATACATTGAAGGCATCAAAGTCACACTTTGTACCTGTATATCTTCTTCTTGCAGAGATCACATGCAAGGTGTGGGGCAGAGCCCAGGTATTGAGATGTCTCAGGACCCAACGTGTCCAAAGGTACAGTGCAGTGCAAATAAGATAATGGCTATGAGTATATATTTGCCAATACATCACTGTATCTTGTACAGTGAACTCTTCTGTAGAGTGGTAAAAGTTTAGTGGTAATAATGGTGGTTTCTTATGTTACTACATCTGGAGAGTGGAATTCATAGCGATTAATTGGTATTAAAAGAGGTGCAATAAAAGAAACTCTGTTGTGGTCAATATGTGTAAAGATCAGATTAAAGATTTTATACCATGGCTTTGCATACATACTCAAGACTACTGTTTGAATATTTGATAGAGAACCTTGCCAGATGATATACCAATAAACAGTTAAATAAGCAGTGGAATGGCTATTTTACTAGTTGTCTGATTTGTTAAGTTTTCCCTTATTTTCTTGTCCAGAATCTTTACTTTCATGAATATACAGTAGCACAAAACTTTCAGTAGAGTTTAGCTTTTGCAACAATAGCATTATTGATATTGCTGATTGTTAGGCTTTACCTAAAATGTCTCCTGTTTGTACTCCTCTTCATGTTTCCCCAAAAGAAACACACACCATCTTTCCTCTTTAGTTGGTGGATGCTGAAAATACTTGGTCAGTAACATTAACCCATTGAAGACGAGTCATGAGAATACTTGTGCAGGTGTCGGGAAATGTGTGTTATAGCAAAATAAGTCCATCCTCAACGGGTTAAGGGGGTATTTTTTCTACACCTGAATTTTCCTTTCTGTCCCTGACGTTGGTGAGGCCAAGATGTTGTGATTGATCCAAATGTATGCCTGCTGATACATGTAGGTGGCAGCTGTGGCAACGCTGATGAACGCTGGAGTCGTGAAGAACTTCCTGTTTCGCAACTACAACCCACCAGCCAACACCTCGTCCTTCTACCAGGGGTCCTGCAAGTACCGGTTGTGTGAGGGGCTGAGGGCGTCCTCCGCCGCACCAGGCTACTTTGAGGAATACAAGCTGGATGACTTTGTCTTTCAGGTTAGGAGAGCATTGATGAGTGATGATTTTACAGTGTGAGAGATTCTGGCATTATTACATGAAAATATTGTTTAGTTTTGGTCTGTGGTTATTTTATTTTATTACCTGGAATCTATCTGTGTAGATGCTTCATTCATGGGGAATAGCATACATGGTACATACCATCCCAGGTTGTTTTCCCCCTTCAAAACAGAATGTATGTTTACGACTACCTGTAGAATATTGCCTATAAAGTAATGTTCTGTTTTGAGCTTACAGTGGGTTGTTGTTGTTGTTGTTTTTTTATTAACTTTCATGTATTTTTGGCCAGGACAAAGTAATCTGTTATTTGTATAAAGTTAGTTTTAAGCTCATAATGTATCAAATCAATTCATTGTAATTATGAGAAAGATGTGTTTACTTTGTGGCTGAGAAAATAGTATGATGAGTTCATTTTCTCAAAATCATATTCTAATAGTTTTGCAGTAGCATGTGGACTTATGTTTTCATCGGAATTATTATTATTTTTTTACATGTTTGACAGGATGGTGGTGTCCTGACCAACAATCCCAGTGCCCTGGGTATCCATGAGAGTAAGCTGCTGTGGCCGGACACTCCCGTCCAGTGTCTCGTATCCCTGGGTACCGGTCGCTATGACCCGGTGGAGGAGGGTGTGGAGTCTTCTGAGTACAGCAGCCTGAAGAAGAAACTCTACCAGTTCATGATCAGTGCTACTGACACAGAAGGTGAGTTTTAGGTTTACGGCCAACACTCACACACTGACTTTCAGCTTTGCAAGGTTTCAGTATTCGAGTTCATATATATTTTCTCAGAATTCATTGTGGCACACGTTGATAGTCCAATTTAGGATGTATTATTTACCAGTCTGTTGATCCAAAAATGATGAATGTGTGCCTGTTGGTCGGTGTATTATATTGCAAATATGTTTTTACCTCCGCCAAGGGAGGAAGTTCTGTTTTCGTTACCGTTGGTTTGTTTGTTTGTTCGTTACTTAGTTAGTTAGTTAGTTGGTTACTTTGTCTGTGTGCAAAATAACTCGAAAAGTAGTGAACGGATTGGGATGAAACTTGTAGGAAAGATTGAGAATGACACAAGTAACAAACGATTAACTTTTGGTAGTGATGTGAGAATTTGGGGGGAATTTATGAAGGATTTTTGATGTTTTGGCAGGTAGGGTCAATGAACTTGAGAGTTCAGGCTGCGCGTATTTGAGGTTTGCATGCGCGCACTCAAAGTGCGTGCTCTAGTTTCTGCTAGGGCGGGGCGCGCTGTGCAGCTGAGGGTTTATGACATAAAGGCTTCTATATTGGGAAATGGGGCGACTTTCAGCACACAATGCTATACGTATGGGTGGAAATCACTGATATCTCTATGGAAGAACAAGAACAAGATCAGTGGCGGAAATGAGCTGCATGCTTGGCGGAGGTCTGCGCTCTCAGAGTGCTTCTCTAGTTTGTATCTGTAATTATTTGTAAATAAAATCACTTCTAAGACACGGCACACCTTTGCCTTTGCCATAACTGCTCCTCTCCCTCACAAAAAAAGGAAAAATCACAGATACATACATAGTAACCCACACAATACCAAAGACAGCAACTTGAATATGAATGGATGGCTTTCTTGTAGTCAATTGTCACAAAGTTTGTTCCGTCAAATTTTTGGTCATACCAGAGGTTTACTTACATGTGTCATAATTTGGGTAAATCTTGAGGCACCTTGGCGTAATCTTCACACCTGTCAACGCAACATGATAGGCATGCTCCTAAGTTGCAATAGTGTCAGTGTTCTGAATTGCAGTTACACAAGCCATGAAGTGAAAGCACGATGCAGCCCGACTTATGTTTGTTTTAATCACCTCCTTGCCTACAGCGGTGCACACAACCCTCCAGGACCTTCTCCCACAGGGGTCCTACTTCCGATTCAACCCCCTGCTGTCCGAGGACTTCCTCCTAGATGAGAACCGGCCGGAGAAGATTGACCAGCTTCAGGAGGAGGCCCAGGAGTACGTGTCCTTCAACGAGCTACGCCTCATGCAGGCAGCCGGCGTGCTGACTAGGGAGAAATCTCACCTACAGAGGGCGACAGACTGGCTCAAAGAGAAGAAAGACATGTACCAATAGGTGTGTACTGCAACAGCTCATTTGTTTATCAGTCTCCATCAAGGCCATTTCAGTGTTTTGCTATATTTGCAAATGACAGGTGCAGCAGATCAGGCTGCTGAAATGGATTAGGAGAAATTGGACATGTGCTTGCCATGTCCGGGGATGAGGCATATGAGGATGTACATGTAGCTGACCATCAGTGTTCATTTCTTTTCACCGTGAGATAAGGTACTCATCATTGTAGGTGTTCCAAAATTGTATCCAAAGTGAAACTTGTCGAGTATTTAGCCTGACATGGTGTTCTACATTGTACCTGTTTCTCAATCTTCTTGAAGAAAAGGAAGAATTGTTGAGAGTATGCGCTGCATCAAAGTGGTAATATGCAATATGGTCAAAGGCACATTGAAACGGGATGTGAGTGTCTTGCTAATAATCCTGTATGTGTGACTTTAAGCTGTAAGTTGTCTTAGATCAAACTTGCCCCATCTCAATGCTGCTAAATCTTATATTGTGAATGTTTCCAAACTCCACACTACTCTCTCCTCCCAGCAAACTGCCTCTAACGTGTGTATCGGCACTGGAGTTGTGGAAATGTGTACTCTTATGCTGCGCAGATATGAACTTGCTGAACTGTGTGAAAAACAGTGGACATTATGTCATTGCCAAAGCAGCTGCTGTATGATTTCACAAGAAACTGAAAAAGTAAAAATATACATTGTCAACTTTACCTTACCATGTCAGAAATACGCTGCTTGGTTTCATCAGCATAGATAATGACATTATGATGATTTTATTTTTTCTCTATCTACTCTGACAATCATTTCACCATGTCTCTTTGGTACACTGTAGTATGATATTCTCGGCCAATCAGATGCAAGGATTTCAATAGCTTGTAACAGTTTGTCAGAAAAATATCTGACCAAAATGCTTCATGAAATGCCCCCCAGAATACATATACCTTATATGGCTTCTATTTGTTTGAGGTTACATCACTTTGTGTTTCTTTTTGTCTCTTCTATGGTGATTTTCACTAAGGTGACTATCGTACCGGAATTGAACTACCCAAACAGTATACCAGCAGCTTGATGCAAATCCTGTTTGATTGAGAATAGCATACACTGTAGGAAGAACACAGCTGTGGGGAGGGGGATACTTTATAAGCTGCAATAGGAGAAACAAATGTGTGATATTGAGGAAAGGTGTACTAACCATGAGTATCTCTTTTAAACAAGACTTTCATTCTGTCTAAAAGTCGCAGAAGGCAGTCACTAAATCTTACTTCCAGTGTGCAATCCATTCTTTAGAAGGATGATTCCCTCCATGTGTACTTGTATGACCTTGCTTTGAGCTAGCTTTGTTTACGAGTGTGTTCTTAAAGTGCAACTCAGCGGATCATACTTCCGTTTTCCATTTGTAGTCCTCCACAGGCATTGCTTCATTTGATGAAGGTTTCTTTTGGAAAGGATGATAGTGGCCACTCTCCTTTCTTGAGTTACTGTCAGTGTTCGACATTTTATTCCCTCATTTTAATCTGGGACATCTTCACAAAGTTAAATATAATCATGCAGCCCCATTATGACGTAAACATGGCATTGTGATTTTACAATTCATTGTACAACGTAATGTATATGTTATTACTTAGTAAAACATCCACCCTTACCATATTGGAGTTTTACAGTTTTAAACTAGAAGAATAAAGTCAAAATTGAATTATTTCCTTCTTTCTTTTTCTTCAAATACATCCATACAATGATCATCACTACATCTGACTTTGTGTGTGATTGATTAACATGCTGTTATTGTTTTTGACTGCATTAAAGTACTGTAAAACATCATATATTCGCGGCATGAATTTTTCGCGAATTGGAGCAGACAGCCTTTTTCGTGGCATGAAATTTTCGCAAATTGCCACTGGCGTTCAATGCATATAGTGTAAACAAGGACTTTTGCGTGCATTTTAATTTCGCAAATCTTGGCGTTCGCGAAATTTGAGAAATTAAAGTGCACGCGAAAATTCCTAGTTTTACAGTAACATGTATTGCTACATTTTGTGAGCACTTCTGTAGAATGTTCAAATATTTGAGAAGTGTGTGCACACTTTGCGTACGGGTTCCAGTCCTGACAGAGGCTATCTGGTTTGGCCTGACTTATCACTGATAGTGATTAATTACCAGTCTGTTGAAATCGTCTCAGGGAGGCACACAATCACACTGGGTGTAATAGTTTACAGTATATTTGTTTCACTTATCCAGCATTAAGACTTGTACCAGTTGGATGTGTACCTGGTATTTTTTTTTTTTTTTTGGGGGGGGGGGGGTTATGTATAAAATTTGTTACTTCAGCTAGTACAATATGCTCTACAGCAGTATTTTTTTTTCTTTTCAAATCATATCTCTGTTCATACTGTATTCTTGTTTGTATGTCATCAGTGAGTTGAGATGCAAACTTGTAACACGCAGGAATTGAGGCAGTACCTACATGTAGTGTTCCAGTTGCAGTGTGCAAATGTACTTTGATAGCAGGCATTTATGAAAAAAAGAAAACGCCTTAAAAGGAACATACTATAGAACAAATATGATAGTCCCTATTATGCCTATAGCAGTTGCAAAGGACAAGAATTACGTAAAATTGTGGTTGATGTAAGTAAGGCATTTCATTGTATATCTTTGTATTCCTACCTCGAACATACGTGTATCTCATTGTAAAGTGTGACAGTACTGGTGAAATGTTGATGAAAAATGCATATACATCATTGGGTCAGAATTTTATATTGCACTGCTTATCCCAGATTATCAGTTTGTTGTTCTAGCATTAGCTAAAAGATACTGGATAATGCAAGTCTTAAGCATGCATTCCAGTAAAAAATAGGTCAAACATGCCAGTCATAGAACAATGCCCATTGCTCCTTGATGAGAGGTGTGTAGCAACATGTACAACATGTATGTGAATTTTGTTTATGAATGTCTGCCTGCTCAGTTTAAAACATGATAATCTATGTTTTGTATATTGATGTGTGCTGCTAGAATCAGACCAGACAAAGAAATGGTAAACTGACCAGTGACTGTGATGAAGGCTTGTTTGACGAGCAAGTGCAATGTACAGGTGCATGTAATATTCAGGACTGTATTTTAATGCTCTGATAACATTTTTAATTCACAAACGTCTTTGATCAAACAATTAAACGAGGGATGTGATACACTGTTGTCTCGTAGACTATAAAATGTCAATCACGAAAGGCTGCAGCAGTATGGCTATTTGTCACAATTCTCCATCTGACTTTTAGTTGCCTCAGCAGTTTTAAATCCTGATATGATAATTCCCCCTAAAATACTAATTTGCCAAGTTGTGTATATGATGCCGTAAGCAGCCAAGTTTTGTGCTTGTTTCAGAGTAGAACTTATCTCCCAACTATGGTCAAACATCATTGGCATCCCTATACTGTTACTTACTGAGATAGAGAATGTTTGAATGCATACTGCCAAGCAATGGTACTGATCTTGAAGGGTTGGGGCATAGATTTGGTGTTCAAATGTTGTTTGTTTGTTGTTGTTTTTTAATCAAAAGTGTTATCTCCTTCCTGGTTTGGAATATTGGTCTTTGTGGTTATTCTCTGTGTCTTTGTGTACTTTTGTGTAATAATAGCACCATTTCTGTAGACAGAAGGAATAGAATCTGCAACAGAGAAACCAAAGACCATGAGAAGTCCATGGACATCGAGCTCGGGAAGTTTGTGCAGTGTCACAATTTTCTGTTTTTAACATGAGGTGTGCATCACAATAATGTGTCCACTCAGGAGATTTTCAGTGTAGGTCTCTGAGGACAAGTTGCTCCTTGCCTAGTGTGAAATGGGGCCAAACATTACTCAGAAGTAGAGGTGAATAAACTGTATTTCATACAGCATACCTTAGCCACTTGTTTTTATCAAGCATGTCATACAGTTGAAATCTTTGTGTAATGGCAGTCACCACGGCAGAAATCCAGCATCAATTTGATATCAGCTATGAGTAGTATGGACTGTTGGCATGATAGCTGCAGTTATTATGACTTAAAACCATTGTCTCTTCACTAAATAGGGCTGAGGATACCAAAGTTTTGAAGATGAAGTAAATATGCTTGATACCAAACCTGCAGAATAAAGGCAAGGTGTTTGTAAAAGCGTTTGAGAATGTTCCATCAAAAGGGCATGTGAAAGTTCGCATGTGCATCTAATGACATCAGTTCATAGTGGAAGAAATTGATACCGAGATAACTTGTATTTACAAACTTGCACAAACCAGGAACAGTAGATACCTGGTGGGTTGTAACATGAGCGCATCTTCTGATTTGAATAGAATACAACTCTTGGAAGAAGGATTGTATACCAAAACATCAAATTGCATAACTGTGGAAGATGAGGGGGCCATATCACAGAGGGATATGCAAATTTTTTACATTGTTATCCCCGTTATTACTGTGACAGCCTCCAAGAAGCAACTTATCAGCATTATTTCAGTGATTGCCTCAGTAACTGCTTAAGATTTAAAACTTTTTAATAAGTTGTAAAATGAAATGGATCACTGATTTGTTTTTCTTCTGTGCAGTTGTTTTCCATCCTAATTTCATGACAATCACCTTACCTAGGTCATATTTATAAACAGATAAAGTCTTATGAATTCTAGGAGTCTCCTGTAACAAATAATATTTGCTCAAACAAATGTAGATTCAGTTCAAAATATAAACACTTTATTGTTTTCTTTCTTGTACGATTTTGAACAGAAATACAAAGGTATTGTATGTACATGACAATGTAAAGCACCAATGATTATATCATGTATGAAATACTACATAAAAATTATGTAATAAAGAGATGATATAAACAGACTTGAGCATTGCTATTTGAGATATGTTGCATTTATTACCAGGTAGTGGTATGTTTAAGTATGCTACGATTACAAGAAGTACTACATATGTACAAAGATGAATTGTTTTAATGAGAGCAGTCGTGTTAAAGGAGAAGATCAGTGGAGTCTCCATGAAATTAGGCAATATGTAGGTAAATAAAGGTATGGATGTTTGAATATCGTTACATCAACTTACACATTTTCCAATGGGCTGCATCACACAGCAATCAAAGGCACCTGACTAAAGTACATAATCCTTCGTAGATTACTACTACCAAAATTACACAGTATTTCTTCCTATGCCTGAATAGAAGATGGATAAAACAATGTAATACACAGATTTTGAGCAGAAACACAGATATTTCTTTTGATATAAATGTACAAAACAAAGGGAAGGTAAAAAACACCAACACAATTGATATTATGGTGGTGCTGTTATTTCTAGATCCGTACCATGTTAGTTGACTTGCTGATATTTAAACAGTAGTAACTCGTGATAATCATATACTATAATTACCTTCAGAGGTCTCACTGGGTTTGTTTAACCAATACACTGCTCACAGTGATCTGACATTCTCTTTGATATAAATTCTTCTTTTTGTCTTGGCGTCTCTGTTCAATGACCATGATATACTTCTTGTTATGTATTTATGCTGTGCGTACTGGTGCTGTCAGATTATGTTGGCTAAATCAAATCTCACCCAACAATGGCTATAACTCACTATAGTTTGCAACATGTAAAGTGGTCAATGCCCTTTGTCATATATTAAGTCATCACTCAATCCTTCACAGGAATTATGTTTCTGTGGTACGTACATACCTAGCATGCATATTCTCCGGTTTATTTTCGATCTGGTTTTCAGTGAAATAGCTTAATAATAAAAAACTGATCATCATTAGTCTCATCAGCAGTCACACAGTTTTTATTAAATAAAGATCATATACACATAAAACTACCAAAAATCAAAAGAAGCTGTTTACAAGCATGTAATTTTTAAAAAAAGATACAATGCACCTTCACAGTATGTATGATATGATTTTTTTTTTTGCATAAAAGCTCACTAATATTGATACTTTTTACTAAAAACATTGTTTCTGCATATTTTCTACTAACTTATTTTGTACAATTAAAACCACACTCTAACTCCAATACCAGGAAGAAAATATACCATTCATGGATATTTCATGGCAGCTTGATATGGTGTACAAATGTATATCTAACCTATACATCATGCTCAAAGGTGCACTCTTTCTATATGACACTACATTTGTACAGGAAACAAGAGCGGCAGAGAAATTATTTCACAAACCATGATTTTTTCCAAATTAACCACATATCATATACACCTACAACAAGTCTGCCTCATTTTTTTTCTCCCATGGAGGGAAGAAGGAACATAAACTCTCTTAACACTCCAGCAGTTAGCTGCCACTGCTCACGGTCCTTAAAGACCCATAGCACGGGGTAACATGGGTGGTCCAATGGAATTGATCTTCATTCATGTGAAACTTACGAACTGAGCACGCCTGCTAGAATAGAGTTGCCCATCAGCGATTTAGTGCATCGAAACCTACACTCATCGGTAACTGTTGACTCTAGCCCAGACTCTTCAACTGTGTATGTACTCACATAGAGATCAGTGATAAACCTGTACGCGATTCGTGACAGGGATTCTTGAATATATCCTAGCTGGACCAGCCTTACCACTCCATGGTACCCCCATGGTACTGATCGAGTCTTCAAGTAAAGGGACACACCTTGATATGCGAAGTTATCCCTCAGAAGGCAATGGGATTATGTCAGATATTTTTGTCTATTACACATCTAATAAGTCAAACCAAAACACACACAACAAGGCAAGAGCATATTACTATTCTTAAAACCAAGAATCAGTTTTAAACATTGAATCCTATAGATCACATGCAACCAAGACACTCAATGATCACTGGAAATGTTGATTAATCAGACCATTCTTTACAAAATGCCTTCCATAGATTTTTTCATCAGATAAGAAGGAGCCATTACCATGAAAAACTCTGTACAGGTTGACACTTTTTTGTGCTTCAAAAATAAAAATAACTTTCCATACATACTGCATAGAACAGGCATTGTCAAATGCATACTGACACAAATATTATCTGTCATCGTTTCGTAAGCATCATGTCTAAAGCAGAAAACTAAATACATGTACAGCAAATGTAAAAAAAATCAGATAAATAGTACACTTACAGCATGCAGTTGACCTTGCTGTGTTAAACACATCAGTAGTATGACCAATATTCCAAAGTGAGGGATGATGCGATTTGAAGCAGATTTAGTCTGTGATTGAAATGTGCATGATGGATGCAACAAAGTAATTTGCTACGTATGCTATGTACAATATTTTCCTCATTCTTTTTTTTTCAACCACTCTGTGAAAGTAAGAATTTTTGTCCCCTCTGATGCTCATTGTTTAACGTGCAGTTTTGAGGATTATGTAACGTTATAAATATGTTAACAGATGATTCAGTAATAATTCGGTAATAATTTAAACGATGTAGTTGCATATTGCATGTGCTAAAGGGTAATGAGTGAAAATGCATGAGCATGAAATGATGTTGAACAAATTGAGAACCTCTGCCCTCATATGTGCTGATATGAAGCTATTAAGGAAGACCGAAGATTTTTGGTTTTGTTTCCATACACAAAACAATGTTTTTCTTTATGTTGATATTCCCATTTCATATAATGGTTGACATCAATGCAAATCAGTACTTACTTCTCTCCCTCTTCCCTTTTGGTGAATTTATCCACCAATGCACCAAGTTCTAAGAGTGCCTTTCATGCAGGTGAAAAAAATCACATCAGAAACATTAAAATTATTTGATTTTACTTGTTTTTATAATCAGGATTTTCATTCATCTTATCACATTCGAAGAAGAGTCCCTTCTTACTCTTGATGAGGATGCAAATCTATTGTCAAGGAAAACCTCTTAAGCAAGATCAAAGTCCTTGTTTATAAGACAATAAGGCATTTGCCGAATAAGCAGCGGCACTGAAGAAGAGACCGCTCCTTGCAAGGGGCATGTCTGAAACAGTCACTGAGCATATCAAGACTCTTTCCGTCATCGGCTTCGATATTTCAGGAGTTGGCTCTGCACTCGCTCTCTTGAATTACAGAAACAAAAATAACTTCCTTGGTCGGAGGTTACAGGAGACGTCTCCTCATACACGAGATCGCTTTGTCTCTGAACAAAGAATAAGATGAAGATTACAGGAAGTCAATGTTATGAATGTCGCATGGGGATGCAATCTGAATAATGTTTGTCAGCATAAAAAGTAAAGATATGACTATGTCAAAGTTATCAGACCAGTTAGGCTAGATTATGAGGGATGATCCTTTATGACAATTAGTATATTTTTACTGGATTGGAAAACTTTAGTAAGATGATGAGTAAAATGGATATGACGTCAAAGAGTTCTGGATTATTTGAGGTTAACGATGCAAGAAGTTTAAGTGGTAATTACATGACCCCACTGAACATTATCATGAATATGTAAAGTGATATGAAATCAGTCATTGATAGCCTCGTCAGAAAGTTTAATTTGAATTAGTATCAATGTGATTTAAATTGAGAAATATGGTGAAAGACGTGAGTAAGAGAAATTATAGAGTTAATGAGAAAATATCAAAATATGTTTTGCTTCGTTCAGCATACTCTTGCAACTGGAGTCATATAGAAGCACATGTATGATAAATTCTGATAGTGCCCTAATAGACGCCAGAGGTTACCCCCCCCCCAAAAAAAAAAAAAAAAAAATTCACTCACTTAGCAACCGAGTAGTGAGGAAGACAGATTGTGATTCGCCCCGCCCTGCCTCATTGTAAGCAGCTACTGAGACATCATATCTTGTACCGGGCGTGAGGCCACCAATTTTTAAGCTCAGCTCCGGTGAGACAGCAACCAACTCCTCCATAGCGGGCCCCTCTGTGTTGCCTGTGGATTCAGAATTTCAGAGCCAGATATGTGTACACATGCACTTCACATATATTGCACTGAAAATAATATGCAGCTAAGTAGTGGCTTTTTGAAACATGTACATTAGAAGCAAGTACACATAGGCACCGGAATGGGCCTGAACTTTGGATTGCAACGCTGCAATTCTCAAAGGTCTGTAAAATAGTTGAAAGTGTGTGTATTTCACTGATTAGACCAGTTTCTCAGTGTAAGCTTCTGAATCCTCAAAGAAGATTCTTCTCCTTTACACCACAGGAGGAACAATACATACAAGAAGCCAATGTTTGCATATTATGGAGCCTTCAATACGCTATTTTACAATCTCCTCCACTCATTACATTTAGTAAGTGTGTCCTCTTTCAGTGAGTAGCTATCTTTCTCAGAATTTCAAATCAAACTTAAGCTCCCCTGTTAGTACAGGATGCTTTAGATGCAATCACTGTGAAATTCATCTGAAATATGATCAGTTCTCTTGGTTCATTTGATATATCTGCATAACACCATCGAACTACAAGCACAGGTACACTCACTTTCTTTGTACATGACGACATATCCCTCCACATCCCCACTGTCGGGCTGATTCCATTTGATGAGCATCGTCCGAGACCACGCCCTCACCTTCATCTTGGTCACCACAGATGGCACTATCAACAAACATCACAAAACATATGACAATACCACAATCATCTACATCTTCTTTCAATAGTCACTGGTATTTCTATTTCAGTGGTAATAGGATAACAGTATCTTCTGGTTCTATGTTTGTCAACTTTTTTCTCCATCACTCCAAGTCTCTCTGTTCAGCAACTTTCATCCAATCGGAATTCTTTTACAGAATTTTTGGCTTTATAGTCGCGATGATGGTATGATATAGACAATCATATTCTACCATATAATTTTGCATTGCCAACCTGAGAAGTAATAATTTTGCCATGCTCACCAGTTAACAGCTTAACATTTGCTTCCATGACCAATGCTGTTGTGATGAATTAATTTTCCCTGAGACCTTAGCTAGACAATTACCAGCATTTCATGGCTGGTCCAAAGACAAATAAATCCTAGAAAAAGTTAACCCCTTGAGGACTGGCTGATTTTTCTCCAACATGCATTTCCCATAGACACTTGCCTATTAAGTACTCGTGACTCGTCTTCGACAGGTTAAAAGACATTGGATCGCCTTGTAAAAGCACAATGGTGAAGCTGTCAGGGTCCACCGCACGTTCACATCCAATCAGAAGGTTAAGAATTCAAACCCTCATACAGCACTGTGTCTCTGAATAGCATATTTCTCAAATACACTACTTCTACTACCCAGATGCATGAAATTGAGAAGGGTGTTTCAGAAGCTGGCTGCCTGATGGTCAGAACAGTCCCCAAGAAAATGGAGGGAGTGCACTGTTACATGTATAGGTTTCATTCTACTGACCATCATAATGAAATGTACAGAGGTAAATTTGTCTACCTCAATTCCACAGACAAGCAGTTTCTACAGCCAACTCCTAACATTGCTCTCACCTGCACAAATATAATGCATCTTATGAGCTACTGCATACAGCAACTAATCATATTCAGGGAATTTGAATTTGTGCGAGTCAACCTAGACTTCCTAACAATTTTGCAAGTGGTCAAATCTGTCTTCATGGGGTAGAGTAATCAAAAGAGTAACTAACATGTGCATGTTGCATTCATTTTGAGATTAGAGCCAACATTTTTGCATGCTCAATTCGCAAAGAGGACCCATCTTGTGAAATTTGTGAAAATAAAAACCCCACAAAATATATGCCGTATGCAGTTTCATGCACATATCATGGAATCCTAATTTGCCCATGGCCATATTTACATTATAATCACCTGTCCTCCTCATCCCTGCCCCCCTACCATCCCCACCCACTTCTGTCTGAGAACTCACAGTCCGCTGGTATCAGAACATCCATGGGTAAAGAGCTGTATCCCTGGCCCCCGTCCCCACTGGCCCTGACGGTCACCCTGTACCGGCTGCCACCGTGCACTCCGTCGATCTCACAGTGGGTGACCGTTGAGAGGCAGTCCAGAGGTCTCATCAACTGGGAGCCATCTATTGGCTGCACTATCACCTAGCCAGCAAAAAGTCAAACATAGTGAAATATCCGAGTGAAATATATGAGTGAAATATATGAGTGAAATATATGTGTGAAATATATGAGTGAAATATATGTGTGAAATATATGTGTGAAATATATGTGTGAAATATATGTGTGAAATATATGAGTGAAATATATGTGTGAAATATATGTGTGAAATAGATGAGTGAAAGGAGAGTGAGACAGAGTATTATATAAGAAAGTGAGAGAACATAATAGGGAGACATATAGTAATATGGGGGAGAGATGGAGAGAGAGAGAGAGAGAGAGAGAGAGGGGGGAGAGATGGGGTAGATAAAGAGAAAGACATGCATACTGTAATACAAAAATATATGCAGCAATACATGTGGCAATAGGTGGAAAATCTACAATGCATAAGCGATATAAAAGAAATTGCAGAGATATACAGATTAAAAAAAATAATAATAATGATAATAATCCAGACTGGTTGATCAATAAATGAATGCATTACAGCACCCAAACTTTTTAATTTATAATCCAGTTAACTTTTCATTCCATGTACTCTAATTTTGCTTATTGCTGTGCAACAAATTGACTTCCACAGATGATCACTCATATAATCTAAAGCTGCTATATGACTACATATGCATATCGCAGCAGTGCTTCCACACAAACATCTCTTGTGGACTCACTGTTTTATCCCATCAACATATTCTCTCTAACTCGAGCAGGTTTTTCTTTGTTTTTATACAAGTGATGAGAAGACAAGTTTTTGACTCACAGTGTACCCATAGATGTTTCCGTATGACGGCCTGGGTGGTACTGGATACCATGTGACATTGATTGACATCGAAGAAATAATATCCACACCTCTTAAAACTGGAGCATTGGGTATTGCCCAGCCTGAAATTAAGAGAAAACAGGTACTCGGGTCATCTGTTATTGAGTTTTGTGTCTGAGTTTGAATGTATTTCATGATGAAGTCAAAAAAGAAGTAAATAATATGCTTATTAGCAAGTACCTATAGGGTCAGCACATTATAAATTCCCTCTAAATGACAAGACAATGAGGATTTTTTTTTAATGCAATAGCAAGAAAAGTGAAAAACACATAAGAACTCAGATAATTCAGGGCAGTAGTGATGAACTTCACTTTTGTGAGTCCTGGCCCATTTATTTTCATACTATTCTCTGCTACAATTATTCCTTTGTATCTTGTATCTATATCTGATCTGTTGTACCATGTCAAACTTCCTTTATAACACCGAGTACATGTATTTATATCTTTCAATGGGTGAATAAATGCTAAGCATCATAATTAGCATGATGATAACATTTAAAAAAAACATCGGCAAAAACAATGACAGTAATAATCATGATAATGATGGTGATGATGATGGTGATGATGTTGATGGTGGTGATGATGATGATGATGATAATAATGATAACAATAATAATAACAATATCATCATCATTATCATCATCAACATCATCACCATCATCATCACAATCATCAATAACAATAATAATAATAATAATAACAATAACAATAATAATAATAATAATAATAATAATAATAATAATAATAATAATAATAACAATAATAATGATAATAATAATAATAATAATAATAATAATAATAATAATAATAATAATAATAACAACAATAATAATAATAATAATAATGCTTCTTCCATTGGACTAAAGATCAAAATGTCAACACTGATAGCCTGTATCTGATTCATGAGCTATAACAGCTCTTCTTATATCATTGCCTTAACTGTCAACAGACATTACTTTTTAAAGCCAATGGCATTGCACTCACCCTTCCTCTCAATACCAACTGTCAGCGTCTCTGGCATGGGAGCCAGCCCCAGCTCATTGCCTGCCTGAATTCGGATGTCGTACGGCATCAGCTCCGGGTCTGCGTCCAGCGTCGCCGCCATCTGCCGGTAGTCAACGAGGGTCTGCATCTCTGTGGTCAGTTGGTTGGCACCGCTCCACTCCACGATGTAGTAGAACCCTGGTCCATTCAGTTCTGACTTTTTCAGCGGCTGATCAAAAGTAATTGCAGAAAGTGTTAAGTCATGGTCAGCTATTCCAAACATGAGAAGAATTTGTTTTCAAATCTACATTTGCTATCATTACGCAATACCACAATTTGGACTGTGACAAAAAGTTTGATAATTTTGGTAAATCAGTGGTGTGGACCAATTCACACATACAGGTGATAATTCATCATGCATTTGGCTATCTATCCAAGAGATAATGCTCTTTTAACTGAAAACATACCGAGCACTGCAGTCTGTGGCATCTATGCCATAATTCAAACAGACGTTCATGTAGTACAGCCTAAACACAGTTAGGACAACTCTTGGGCTGATAAAAGTTTCATGAACATTACTTGTTCTCTCATATTCTTGGCCATTCTCCTTTTTAAATGTGACCCATCGTAACAAAATTTCAATATACAAGTCAAATGCATACTTTCTTACTTTATTATAAATGGATTCTTATTGTAATTTTGCTTATTTTATTTTCCAAAACTTATTACAGACACAATGAAAAAGCTGGCCACCAGATGAGTTTAGTTATTATAAAGTCAACTTTGAAATTTTGGATGCAGTCATAAGCATACAAATTAACCAGCTGAGGATGAGTCCCGAGTATACTCGGGCAGGTGTCTATGGGAAATGCGAGTTGTAGCAAAATCAGTCCGTCCTCAACAGGTTAATAGCCATATGCATGCTACAGTGGACTCCCATTATAACGAAGTACTAGGGACTGGCAATTATCTTTCCTTATATCAAGATTTTGTTATACAAGCATACCGAACAAATAAACAATAAAGAACAAAGAGCGGATAATTTTGCGGCCTGAATTTTTACTTCATTGTAACCGAAATTTTGTATAAACGTGTTCATTATAATCCGATGGGAGTGCAAGGTATCAATCAATGAAAACACAGTTGGTAGTCACATGCTTCACAAAAATTGAAATGTTACAGAATTCCAAGCCATCCTTGGTCTATGAAAGTCAGACAGAAAATAGTCTGGATATATACTTCTTGATTTATAAGCATCATATAGCAAACATCTTGTTTTTCTGCCAAATCACAAATAAAGTTTGAACTATTACCTGGCTTTAAAATGTCTCTAACTTTATCAGGTTTGGTGGTGGCAGGTCATATGTAACTGCGCGTGTAGTGCATGTATGACTAGATAAATGGTATGCATTCAACCAGATAAAGTGAACTGTTTTTGTTACAAATTACCTCCCAACTTATATTGATTTGCCGTCCATCATCTGACACATTAGCCCTGATCACTGCAGGATTCTTCAGCGGAGGCGTGGAGGGGAGGTGAAATGGCCCTGCAGTCTCACTAGGCTCGGACAGGCCGAACTCATTCACAGCACGCACTCTCACGTAAAAGCCATAGAATGGGGGCACCGTGATCTCGGTATCAAGGCCACGCCCGTCTCCGCCTGTGATGTTCTTGGCCACTTTCCAGGGCACTTCAGCCTCTGGGCTGCTGTACTCCAGCAGGTAGGCTGAGATTGGAGAGTTGCCATCAAAGGGGGCGTCGAAGGACACACCCCTCTTGGTAGGGGGCTCCACAGGGTAGGTGGTTACCCCAGAGGGTGCATCAGGTAGGGCTGGAGTCAAATAAGACAAAGGATGGTCCCAGCATGTAATTATGACATCACATGTATTGGCACATACGTATTGATTATAGAAATATTTATAGTTGGGCCACATAGTAATATGTTGTTGTTCTTTTTTGTTTTTGTTTTGTTTTGTTTTGCAGACGCACATGAATACAGACAAGAATGCATGTGCATCACTCGTGTGGAAAGTTACAAATTGGACTCTAGAATAAAAACAACAGACCGATAATCTACACCTATTCCAGAAATTTGGTGTAGAAAAACTGACTGATGTTTGATACACCTTGATTGTGCTGGTGCCTATATTTGCTCATTCTTTTCACACACCACATACCATAAATGTACACAGTATATTTTGCAGAGCTTTTACCTTCATGAATTTGGCAGCATTTTTGCCAAAATATAGACAACTTTCAAAATAATTTCTTGTATATCAATTGCCTCCAAGAGGGAAAAAATCTCAAAGTATTCTTCTGAAAGCAATACTATCTATTTCTCACTTGTTTCTTCACTGAAAATTCAAACAATTGTGATGGTGTCTTAGATGTACGATGTAGCAAATGCAAAATGTTATACTTGCAAAATATGCAGGTTAAATAGCATCTCATTCAATACAGGTTAATCATACAAGTTGGTAGAGCTAAAAATGATGTGTCAATACTACAAATTCCTCTTTGAGATAAAAAGGGTCAGTTGTTTTAAATGTACTCCATCTCCAAAACATATACGCAACTGATAGTATCTGAGGGGTACCCAGAAAATTTAAACCTTATTAGAGCAAAACCACACCAGAAAAAAAAAATGGTAAAAGACATATTACACTTTCATCTCAATTACTATAAAATTTGTTAGGTTAGTGTTCATTTCTTGTCAAATGGTCCAAACCTTGTGATGTGTCAAGTATGTAAGTCTAGTCATGACAAGTTTTATCCTGCACATATTTCAAGACTGTGATTATTTCCACTTAAAACTCTTCTATCATTACTATCATAATAATTCTAAATGCTTTTTTAAAACTGTAAAAGATATTTTTGTTTTTTGTTAAAAAACTAATGGTTATGAAAAAAATTATAATTAGCATGGTATTAGTGGGTGGCAACTTTGAAATTACACTGTGGCAGTGTGAAATATTTTTGTGCGTATTTGCGTACTTGAGTGATTTTGATTGACAGATGGAGAAGATAGCTGCAAAATCTGATTTTTGCCCTGGGGTATAGAAAAGAAGCAAACTTACTCTGAACGAGCAGCTGCATCGAGACATTCTTGACACTCAATGCAGTCTCGGCCACACACGTGTAATTCCCCCCATCCTCCCTGGTGACAATGGGAATCGGGATGCTGAAGTCTGTTGATGTCTGGTACAGATTATTGAAGTAAACTATCTCTCCGTTCCGAGTCCAGTAGGAAGCCTCGAGGGGCATGTCAGTGATGATCTGGCAGGGCAGGGAGATGTTGGAGCCTGGCGTGGCAAACGCTCCGGTCACTGTGGTGCTCACGTCCAGTGGCTCTGGATACAGGAAATGACAATAATGTGAAATAGTGACTGCATGTATTAAAAATAAAAAAATAAAAGAATAGTAAAAAAATGACCATAGGGCCCTCCTCTTTATGTTTTGCAGTATATCATACAAAAATTGACTGCTTTAAGAGACATGATTAGAACTATTTGCCCAAAGAAATCACCAAGGGTGATAGTTTTAACTATGGCCTGAGAGAAAGCAGTCAATATTTGTTTTATATACCACATCCCACTTGATTTTAACCCATTGAGGACAAGTTTAGAGTATATGCCATGAAAGCAGTCAATATTTGTTTTATATACCGCATCCCACTTGATTTTAACCCACTGACGACAAGTATAGAGTATACGCGGGCAAGTGTCTAAGAAAAATGCGTGTTGTAGCAAAATCAGTCCAACCTTAACCGGTTTAGATATGTACGCTAGATGAGGGCATTGAAATGAAGATGCTGCGCTCCCGGTCACAGAAAACAGAATTATATAAAGTATCATTTCACAATGTGCCAAAATAGATAGACAAATGCAATACACAATGAACAATAACCCACAACTACAGAATCATGCAAGATACGCTTTAGATAGTGCACCTTGAAAAACCACTAGCTGACTGCTAGGCAGCAAAAACTATTTACTAAGGATCAAGCAGTCATCAAATGAGGTTTATATGTATATTTATATACATTTATATACATATATATATATGAAGGGTTTGTTCGCAAAAACCGATAAGTCCATTTTTGTAGATTTTAAAGTACGGTCTCTGTCATAAAGTACAAAATAATACCTTTTAAATGACATAATGATCACTACATATAAAGGTACATTTTTGAAGTTATGGTCAAAAGAAGCAAATATTTTCTTATTATTCTCTTTATTTTTCCTGACCTTTAATCGCAAATATCTCCATTTGGCAAATATGGACTTATCGGTTTTTGTGAACAAACTCTTCATATATATATATATATATATATATATATGCATAAATTATATCATATACATTAAAATCATATTACCCTCTGTTTTTGAGCTTGTTCTTTTATATCAGTGGTGTTTGACAGTGACCACGTGTTTACATTTACATTGTTTAACTTCAGGTACAGGCTCAAATGAAAAAAAAAAAGAAGACAAAAAACAAAAACTGAGTAAGTATTTTCATTAACATGCCCAAAAATCAGCTTGCCCCCCTCTATACACCCCACTTACCTCTGACCAAGAGCTCACTGTCGGCCATCTTGACGTTATGGAGACCATTGAAGATGATGCACTGGTATAGGCCCTGCTGCGTCTTGTCCACCTCCGGTATGATGATGGATTTATTCTCTGCCATGTAGATATTTGCGCCATATGCAATCTGTTGCCATGGTAACAGGATTGGAATACACAAAGATATGTTTTTTTCTTTTAAGAGTGAAAACTTGTGGTCATGTATATACACTATCACATTTGGCTCACTTTCTTCCCTCCTCTGAAACACCATTAAATACTGCTTTATATATTTCAGGACATTTTCTACCAAATGATATCTTTCAGCCCTACAATTGGGCATGTTTCTACATCTAAGCTTAAGAGGTAAACTGCCTTTGATTCAGGAAACTACAATTCTTAAGGGAAAAGTCCACAGTCTAATGTTAAAAGAACATCTTTATATTTTCCTGATGTGTACAATGCAACCATAATATGATCCTTGGTGACCAAAATGAAAGTAGAACAACATTTGATAAGGACTGTAATACACACTCTAATAATGAACTCTACACTACATTACTTGTTACACCTGCATGTTGCTTACAGTTAACAATAACAACAAATGTTTGGATTAATCTTCTTACCCCCAATCTATAGTGACTGTCAATAGATTTAATGCATAGCACAGCTGTTTCCAATAAGCAATGGGTTAAAAAGGTGCTGAAGCCAAACTACGAGGGTGTTACCTCGTTACCCTGGAACCTCCAGACAACAGAGTGCTGTGGGAAGCCCTCGGCCACACAGGGCAACTCCACTGGGTCTCCTACCCATGCTCTTGAAGAGGGTGGTGGCCTGATAGTGAAGGCTAGCATTGGAGCTGCACAGAGCAGGGACCATGAGGAGTGGTGTGAGCAAGATTGGGGGGCGGGGGGAGAGTAAGTGATTAGAACAATAATGGTGGATTCCACAGGAAGAGGAACATATCATGGTTGAAAATACATTCAGTGCCGCTCACTGATTTCAAAGAAACGCAAGAACACGCAGAAAAGAAATTTACTAATGAGGTTCTTCACTTTTAAAGTTCATAAGACAGACTTTTCTTTGCTTTTTTGTAGGACAGCAGAGACTGGTGAAATAATGAAGCATCTTAGGACACACAGTATGCTTCAGGCAATCACTTTAATTCCTTTGTTTTCTCTTTCAAAGGCATCCAAAGTCTTCATAAACCAATGGCTCAAAAGAAACCTCATGAGATGGAACCAGTTATCTCTCACCACAAAACAATTTATCATCTGAAAATCAATGTGTACATATCCCTTCCTCTGAAACACTGTAATATAGACTACTGTAAAAGTGGATATTTTCGCATGACTAATTTTTCACGCTCGGTGGAGTAAGAAGAGTTTCACATGTTCTTAATTCCGCACAATCAAGAGAGCAACTGTTGGAACATATACGGTAGCAAGCAAAAATACTGGCGAACTTTTATTTTTGCGCAGTGTTTGTTTGCGCGAAATGCGTGAAAATTTCAAGACCGCAAAAAATTCCACTTTAACAGTGTCTGTTACACAGAAGCCGCTGACAGGACTGTGCATCAGGGCCCCGTTTCATAAAACTTGTTATCAGTGACAAGTTGTGATAGCTGTTACAAGCTACTGAAGTCCCTGCATCTGATTGGCTGAGAGCAAATTTGTCATAGTTCAATGTGGCAGTTGTCACCGATACCAAGTTTTATGAAACGGGACCCAGAGCATGACATGATTGAAACCTATGTCGTAGAAATGCTTTGCAATAATTGCTACATAGCTTTAACCAACATACCCAATAACAGAGTGGTTTATGAAAAGAGAAATTTAGGATGATGATGACCTACCGAGTACAGACACCTCACTGGCTACAATCTCCACCTGTTCTGCTAAGAAGTTCATCACACGACACTCGTAGCGTCCTGTGTTTGAGAGGTCAGCGGGGTCAATGACCAGCTGACCATTCGCCTCTATCTCTCGATTATCTTCTTCCACAACCTTTAGAAAAATAGGACAAGAGAGTTACTTAAAAAAACAAAAACAAGGACAGACTATCAGTAAGAAAGTCTGACATAGCACAATGCTCTTAATAACATTGAAGTTAAATAAGCAGTATTTTGGGGTACCATACAAAGAATCTTTTGCATGACATAGATGTATGCAATGACACTTGGATTTAGAATATCATCTGCGATAAAATCATCATCCATGTGAGTGAGCAAAAGTTGACCTTTGTTTCTGCTTCTCTTCTCTTTGTAACACATGATTACAGAATATTCATGAATTTGGAGTTCAAGACCAGACACTTCTCATCATAAATAGTTAGCATTTCAACGAAAATTCTATTAAATCAATGAATGACAAACATGAGCAAGCATATCAATTCATTTTTACACAAATCATGTAGGTGCATTTAACTCCACTTGGAATGTGTAACTTGCACATTTTCCTTCAAGGACAAAAATTTGATTTGAAAATACTTCAGAAATACTGGATTATTTTCTGTCCAAATAACAAATAGAAAACAATTCTTTTCAATGTGCAAGGATTTCTGATCAGATCAATCAAGGTTGCGACTTGCAGTCAACTGACCTGCTGACCATTAAAGTACCACTCGATGCGAGGCTCTGGGTAGCTGTCCACCTCACAGGGGAGGGAGAGTCGACTTCCTACCAGAACTCTGGTCATCTCTGGGGGTCTCCTGATCATGACTAGGTATGCTTTAGGAGGTATCGTTGTAGCTGTCCTCAAGGAGGCTAAAGTTAGAATAACTCTAGTTATAGGAATCTTGTTTTACGATAAGGTTTTTATTGCAGGAAATAGTAGTCCTCATCTCAAAGAATGTCTCCCTAAATTTTACCAAACTTTATCTCAGGGTGGCATTTGGAATCTTATCATCATGTGACAAATGTTAAGATCACATGCTCAGACCTTAACAGTGAAAGATCAGAGAGTTTCTAGCTTCTATCTCTTCTGGGCATATTTTTTTTCTAATGGTGGTTTCTTTCATTTACTCTGAAATAAAACAATGCATTGCGAGGTATAAGACATGATATGTATAATACAGGACCTATGTTTTTTCCCCAAAACATTCCTTCCATGCTTGGTAGACAAGTGTTCATTGTTATGAGCAAATGAAGATGCTCATGCAGTGAATCACTTTACATGAACATGAATGACAACCCAAACTCTCAATTTTCCCCAGCTTTTCCCTCACAGGAGCATTAACAATGGGGTTGCATTTGTCAAATGTAGACCAAACTATAATCGAAAGGATGGATTACACACCCAGAAATCATGAAAACTTCTTCAGCTTTGCATCCACAGTCCCTTTAAATGCTGATGACATCTCCAAGTTGCCTTCTTATCAAAATATTTGAATCTTTGAATAACTATTTTGTCATGTGAACTTATTGAAAAGTGTAAAACATCTACCAAGTTACCATCTGAAGCAACATAGAGCCATACTTTGTTTAAAAACATTGCAAAACCTTACAATGAGGTCTAGCACTTTGAAAACAACTGATAAAATAAACATAGACAAAGACATAGACATAGACATAGACATACCACAAACCAACAATTTTTCCTTCAGAGAATATAAGCGCCTTTTGAACTTGGAAATAGGGGGATCGTTCATCACAAAATATATGTAGAAAAATAAAATATGCATCGCAAAACAGTCTAACTTCTTCAGCAAACTTGCTATTTACTTCAAGGGGATTTGTCTAATAAGCGTTAGGCAGACTTGCTAGCAACTGAGCCATGCAGCCCACCATCCTGTTTATACAAATGTGAAATATTCGAAACACTATGAAGAAAAAGTTTAAATTCTAGCATGACATGCGCTTACCAATTCTCTCCAGCTGCAGCTCAGAGACATACGTGACGATATCTGGTTCGGGTCCTGGTCCTACGGCGTTGATGGACTGGACCATCACCTGGTAGGCTTCGTCCTCACTGCTGGCTGGGATGATAAAGCTGTGATGGAACATACTCACCTCCTTCTCCTGCCAGGTCTGGCTGCCCAGTAGGCGCCAGCGGATGGTGTAGGAGAAGAAGGGGGCACCGTGCTCCTCGGGTCTGGTAGGCTGGGAGTGGATAAAGAGGCCATGTATATCACATTTAACCCACTGGCTCATATACGTGGTCATTCTCATAGATTCAAGACATGAAGCATCTGCTTCCTGTTAGCAAAGGGGTATATTTCTACCATTAAGTAATATTGTGAGCAATATGATTACCTGAATTACCTCATGTTAATTATCACAAACACATACACACACACACACATATACACAGCTAATGAATAAGGATGAGTACACAGAATCATTTGTGAGGTGAAATATTACCATCTGGTTTTCTAAATATAATTGTCACATATTCTGTCAATGCACATGAAGAATAAGAAAAATGCCTGACATGCCACACTGACTAAAGACTCATAATATTTATTGTTCCAATAATGTTGCCTCGAAACAACTTGTTAAGGGTCTCAGAACCGTATGACCAATGATACCATCCTTGTTCTTGTAAACCTTTTATCTATCTATCTGGAAAGTGTATTTCTCAAGTGCATGTAATTTTTTTTTAATGACATCTCACTTATATATGACAAATCGCCATCCTGTCCATCACTGCATTTCAGTACTGGTCTTTCTCTGTACCAACACAAGGCTACAACTCAAACTACTCCTAAACTGAAAAGAATGTATGTGATGACCAGCATGACCCAATATATGTAGCTACAACCAAACAAAACAATCGAAACTGAGTTTTTGAGTCAAGATCATAAAAAATGCTTTGCAACCGGCATTCTCACCTGCCACTGCACCTCAAGCTGTCCGTTCTTCCCAACCACAGTGACATTTTTGGGGTTACTGATGGGCCTACCAGGAGGGGTGTAGTACACACCCGTCGTCTCCCCTGGTTGGGACCGCCCCATCCCGTTGACCGCCGTGACCCGGAACTGATAGCTGATGTAAGGGAAGAGGGTGACCCGTGCCGTGGTCTGGTTGCCGGGGACAGAGGTCAACATTGACCAACTATTGCGGGAATATGGTGTCTGTGTCTCAACTTCAAATTGCTCGATGTGGTCCTCGGGGTCGCTTGACCATGACAGCTGGACATCCAGGGGCGAGGACAGAGATGTAAGGGTCACTTCTCTTGGGGCATTAGGCATCCTCTCTGGGAAAAAGGAGATTGAATTTATAACAACAGAGCAAATAAGCCAAGTAAATTGCAAGGTTGCAGTCATGAAGACTGAAATCGAGCATATTTCCAGATCATTACAGAGTACACATTATACTTTGTCACAACAGTCGAGTAGTCATCAGAATGGGATCTTACAATGACATGCTTCCTAATATCAGCAAAACCTAACCAATGCTTTCCTTGACATTTTCAGTATGATTCAGCCATAGTCTACTACTTTCTACTGAAATAGCTTTTTGACACCATCATCTGAGAGAGGTTTTATGACACAGTATGTATTACAGTCAACTTACCAATGATGGCTTCAGTCGTTGCTGCTGTGCTTGCCGTAGTTACAGTTGTTACCAGAGGTGTTGTGGTTGGCTCAAGTGTTGTCGTGAGTGGCTTAGATGTTGTAGTGGGTGGTCTTGGAGTTGTCTGTTCCCCAGTGCAAACTCCCTGTAATAGCAACATGTTGCCTCAATGCATTCATCAATGCACAACAATGATTCTTGTGAAAGCCACTTACTGCATGTCTCCAATATCTGTGCTAATCATTTGACTTTTTTTTTTCTCAAATCAATCATGATTCACAATGCTTTAGAGGTAAAAATTGACAGTGGGGATGAGATAAAAGCTGGTGAACAAAAGGCCATGCTCCTTAAAAAAAAAAAAATACTTCTCAGAATCATGTCTGATGGTGTTACTTATATTAAGTGTTCAAGTAATTTCTTCGAGAGACAAGCCAAAAATCATCTCAACTGCTCCAAAACCAAATCTGGCACAAAACTGACCTCATCATCAGCATAAGATGTGAAAACACTGGTACTACAATTTATTTTATAGGCACATAAGTAGAGAACAATATGAACATTAACTCCAGGGTTGGATTACTCTTGAGTGTGCAACAAGACACACCTCCCCCTCCTCCTGTCAGAATGTCAATCGAACATGCTTGTGTCACATCATGAACTAATGACCAGACTAAATGCACGACAAAGGAAAATAGTGGGGTGTGTGTTGACTGACCTGGCTGCACACACCACCATCTCCACAGGGCAGGTCGTCTTGTAGAGGGGTTGGGCTTCCACTGGTGGAGCTACTGTATGGTTTGCATTCACTGTTGTATAAACAGCATTGCAGGCAGGAGGATCCAACTGTATTCAAGAGCCATGAAAAGAGTTGATCATGAATATGCATAAGATCCTGTTCTGTTCATGAATATTTATGATCTACCATATAGACTCAAGGGATAAAAGACAATGTTGTGCATATATGGAGAGCTGGCAAGCATTACTGACTGATGGTGTAATTCTACAATTAACATAATCAGATTTCAGAGTACCCCTCTTATCTAAACTAGAGTATTTACGTCCTGTAAAAATATTTGGCAGGTGAGCCTCAGTTTGATTCAAAGGCTTCTACGATGATGCAGTACTCTGTATTTGACCATAACAATATGTTTTGCAACATTCTGATGTCCAATGACAGCTAACCAAATAGAATCATACACCTACACACGCAAGAAGAACCATAGGTACATGACAGAGTAATGATCTAAGACTAGCTCAGATATCTGTTTGTTTGTTTGTTTGTTTGTTTGTTTGTTTACAGATGTTTTACAGATGTTTGTTTACAGGGGCCTTTGGAAAACTGTACTTGATTACTGATGGGGCCACCCTGTATAAACAAAGAAAATAATTTTTAAAAAAATATATAAACAAATATCTAACCTTCCGAACACTGGCAAGACTCGAGTCCATACAGCTCACAGAATGGGCGACATTCTCCATCCACACACTGGCCACTAGAACAAAAGAAAGCAACATATAAACAAAAAAATTATAATTATTTTACTTCATCACTTCAATGAATCATTCTGAAAGAGCTTTGTATTATGTATTTGTTTGCACTTTAAAGTAGAAAAAATATAATCTGACAGTAATTGAAGCACTTTATTAAAGATAGTGTGTTTAATCTGAATACATCTGTTTCTGGTATTGATGCACTTTTTGTTCTGTATCAAGTTCAGTTTTAACTTTGTCTAAATGCTATATGCCATACCATTATGAGGACAAAATGTCTGAATGAAATGCTTTCTTCATCAGAGCGTTTACATCCTCAACTTTGATTTAATAGCCTTCAGCACAGATCCGATTATTTGACTTGGTCTTCTGCTGTTGGTTCATTCTGTTTCTTTCTATTCGTTTTCTTCTAATAATACCCCTTCATCAAATCGGAATGGTCTCTTTCAGTCGAATACTCAGCGAGATTTCCTATGCTCCTTGAGTGTAGATCTGTGGATTTGTGATGGAAAATGTCTTCCCAAAGTCCTCAAAAAAAAATAATAATAATGACAATAGTAATAATAATAATAATAACAACAACAACAACAATTATAATTATAATTATAACAATAGTGAAAATAATAATAACAATAACAACAACAATAATAATAATGATGATAATAATAACAATAACAATAATAATAATAATAATAATAATAATAATAATAATAATAATAATAATAATAATAATAATAACAATAATAATTATAACAATAATGAAAATAATGATAATGATAATAATAATAGAAATAATAACAATGATAATAATAACAATAATAATAATCCCCACCCATTTCTGCAAGGGCTTCCATCAGGCATTTGAAGAGGAGCGGGGCACTCTGGCAGTGAGCCGCTGCAGTACGCTGCCAGCCGACACTCCGAGTGTTCCTCCGGAATGTCTTCGCAGAGCACGGTGTGAGGTTGGAGCTGACAGTTGTTACAGCAGGCTGACTCCTCCCTTTAAAGAACGTACATGCATGTAATGAGATGAGGAATTTAGGCAGTATAGTGATGAAGACTTGTGAGATACAACTGCCCTGTGACAACCTCTCTCCAAAACCTCTACACCATGAATGAGATTACCATCATTCTGTATCTCATGCCATCTCAACTTTAGACATACTTCCATCTCCTGACATTCTTGGAAACTTCTTCTTGTTAAGACGTTCCTCATGCTCTTTACAGTGTCTCTCCTTCCAGATGAAAATCTCATGTTCTTATTCAAGCTTTACAAATTGTGATTTGCATCATAAGGTTTCCATTGCATGTTTTACCAACCAGACAATGTATGAATATTGATTAATTACTAAATGATTGAATTTCTTTCCGAAACGACTTTTTACATAGGTATGAAAATTTGAACTGAAACACTGCCACAAGGCAGTTATCAACGAACTTGTGGTGGTCAAGCTTGACCTTGTGGAAAATCTGCAAAACCATTTGCTTGACCAACCTGAGAGATGAGAGGCTCAGCTTTCATACTGTCTGTGCAATTTTATGAGCAAGTACCTGCACTCTATGTCTGGCCGCCAACGGCAGTCCGCTCCACAGCAAGGGTCAGGGCTGGAGGCATTATGTGGGCCTGGATCACAATCTTCTTCCGGGTCTAGATTGCCATTGCCACACAATTGAGGGGGTTCTGAAATCAAGCAGAATTATGGATAGATTTCATGGATTAAATGCAATGCATACAACCCTTCTCAAATTATCCGTAGTTGTGACACATAATACACGTATATCTTGTCTTTATCCAGCTTAATGAAGAGCTCACTATGTCAGATGCTAATCAATCAACTGTCATACAACTGGATTTAAGTCACTTATTAAACTCACTGAATAATTTGATGCCTTATTCAAACCTCATTTGTACAGACACTTGACCTAACAAGTGTTTCTGAATTTGAAGAGGAATTGAAACTAAACCCAAAACAAGAGAAGGTAATACCTGTAACTTTGACATAGGCAGATGTAGACACTCTGTCCAAATCGGTCTGAGCAACACATGTATACATCCCCTCATCATCCTCTGTTACCATGGCGATATAGATGGATCCATCAGCTCCATCCATCAGTCTCTGGTGTCTGGGCGTCTCCCAAGTAATGGTCGTCTCCAAGTCAGGGTCAGGGGTCACAACGCAGGGGAGGAATACGGGTCCACCAACTAATACGGTGACATTGCTTGGACTGGCTGCAAACTGTGTTCGCCCTGATGGAAAAACATCACACGCATATACATGCATATGTCTTGAGCAAGACAAATTTACTTGAGTTGGTTCATAACAGTAATAAAGTAACAAAACAGAGATGTAACAGGAATCAGGACAAAAAATGAAAGTTTAATTTTCCAATAAAAACATACATTTTACATGGAGAGAGAAATGCTTCAGATCAGGCAACTTTTGGGAAAAACATGAAAAGGGAAGCCAAAAAAACAACTTATTTTTATTGTGAATACATGAAAATCACAACTACTGGATTCCATCTTGCAAAGACAAGACAATCATGTGCAGGAGTATTCAAGGGATAATGAATACATGCTTCTCAAGATGATGTATTTATCATGCAGTTTTAATGGTTTCCCATATTCTCCTCGCATTCCATATTTAAATACCTATACATATCACATTTGAAATGCATTTGGACTTTCTGCGACATATCAATCTCTATAGTCTGATTGTACAGAATTTCAACCCAGTCCATCTGCAGTGCCTTGCTGCCAAGACGATTGTCACGTACACTTGTATCACAAGCACACGTAGACAGACAGACAGACAGACACACACACACACACACACACACACACACACACGCACAAACACACAAGAACTTTTAGAAAGAGTAGGCAGGTCAATTCACAAACAGACATTATGACACTTACTTCTAACAAACAGCTGTGTCCTCTTGGTCTCATAGCCATATTTGTTGTCCACCACACATGTGTAGTCTCCCTCATCAGACTCCGTTGTGTTGCAAATGGTCAGTGAACCATCGGACTGTACCCTGAGACGATCTGTCTGTACAATCTGCAGGTAAAACACACTCCAGGCATTAAACAAAATTTTGCATTGATACGTGACTGTCACAGGGATTCAAATCACTTATGGTCAAAGCAGAATCAATGGATTCTTACAACGACAGCATGCATGAATGCCCAATAAAACACTAATGTGAGAAAAGGAACATACATGTACTTTTTGGGGAAAGGGATTAGTGGTAAAGAGATATTGTAACAGATTTAAGTGAATATAAACCTGTTGTTGTGTTTTTGTTTTGTTTTTTGTTATTGTGTGGCAGGCAATAGGAGAATTCCAAGTGAAATATAGAAGCACTTTATCATAATTATTTGGTCAAACTTCCTAACACCTATTGTTCAATCACCCCACATTAGAAGGTTCTCCGTAAGTGCATGACCACTGGCGTAGCCAGGGGGGGCGATGGGGGCGGTCGCCCCCCCTAAGATTTGGACCGGGGATTTGGGAGGCGAAAAAAAAAATGCGTGTATATTGTATGCATGCACATGAAGCGGGTCTCCTTTTGAACCTTTCATCAAATAAGATATTTTTTGAATATTTCACTCAAAGTGTGCACCAGATCGTTGAATTTCAATTCAAAATATGCAAAATTTCTCGTGCTTGGGAGGGGGTATCCCCCTCCCAAACCCTCCCCCTCTGTGCCTCTTTCCCTAGCTTAGTACACTTTTTAGATTTAAAAAAAAAATATGAATAATTCTGAGTGCACAAGACTTATCACTTATATTCCGAAAAACTCAAGGTTCCCTCATATATAAGGGGAATTTCCCCTTTTAATCGACCCTTTCCTCCCTCAGTCCCCCCGCCCCATCAGTTTTTGTTTTTTGTTTTTTTTTTGATTTCCCAAATGTTGGTTCCATCAAATATGCGTATACGAGATATCTCAATTTCAACCTTAAAAAGGCAAAAGCTCCATCGGAAGAGAAGGGTGGAGATAACACTCGCCCACGCCTTCTCCCTGCTCGCCCGCCCCTCCCCCCCCCCCCCCTTCCGCCATGCATAGAAAAAGACTGTGGCTATGCCCAGGTCGCTTTATTTCAATTCTAAAAACGCAAAAATTCCGCGAGCGGGAGGGGGAATCCCCCTTCCCCTAAGCTCTACCTCACTAGACTTTATACATACAGATGGTGTACATTCGGAATAAGAGCTAAATTCCGTGATTTCACTTCGATGAAAAAGTATTGCACCAAAAATTTACACATGATCGCTGAATTTCAGGTCTGAAAACGCAAAATCACCTTCGTGTGGGAGGGGATATGCCCCTATCTACACCCTGTGCTTTTTCTGTTTGATTGCTGAACAGACAGCGTTCATGATATTCAGTGTAAGAATTGTTTAATACAAGAAGATTATTTAAATGATACCATTTTATAGGCAAATTGTTCAATAATAATCTACACTAAAATATACTGCAACCTTAAACAAGTGGGACTGTTTCACGTCGATAAAACGCGCAAAAACATGCATCAAATTGCACCATTTGCAACATCAAAATGCAAAAAGTTCTCACCATGGGAGGGGGGAAACCCCCCTCCCACACCCTCCCCTCCCCCTTCGCTCGCTCCGCTCGCTCGGGTTCAGTCGCGTTCATGATATTCAGTGAAAAGAATTAATACAAGAAGATTATTTAAATGATACCATTTTATAGGCAAATTGTTCAATGATAACCTACATCAAAATATACTGCTACCTTAAACAAGTGTTACTGTTTCACGTCGATAAAACGCGCAAAAACATGCATCAAATTGCACCATTTGCAACGTCAAAATGCAAAAAGTTCTCACTGACCCCCCTCCCACGCCCTCCCCCCCCCCCCCCCTCGCTCGCTCCGCTCGCTCGGGTTCAGTCGCGTTCATGATATTCAGTGAAAAGAATTAATACAAGAAAGGGCTTTTTACACTTGTAAAATTTTGCTTAGCCCCGGACCAACGGTGGGGCTAAGGGGGGGCCTTAGCCCCACCGTTGGTACGGGACTATCCTTAGCCCACTTTCTGTTTACACTCGTTTTTGCCAAAGTGGGCTAGCCCCACCGATAGTACGGTACTCTCTGGCCCTGCAAAATAGCAGGGGTTAGCACCGCAATTGCGGTGCTAGCACCGCAATTGCGGTGCCAAGCAAGTGAGTGTAAACAGAACGAAAAAATAATCCTGGGCTAAGCGACGGAGACGAACTCCGACCCTCACTGACCAATCAGAAACGAGGTAATCAAGTGCTGCCGGTGCGTGCGTGTACGTGTACAGTACACAGCGTAATTATGAATATTCATGTGGTTTGGAAAGTCCGGGGCTAAGAAATACGAGTGTGAAAAGGTCAGTTTTCTCCTTAGCCCCGGACAAGAGATAGTACGGGACTAATTGGCGAGTGTGTAAAAAGCTGAAAAATTGGTACGGGACTAACGATAGTCCTGGGTCAGAGAAAGTCCGGGGTTAAGAAACACAAGTGTAAAAAGCCCTGAAGTGTATTTAAATCATGCCATATTATAGGCAAATTGTTCAATGATAACCTACATCAAAATATACTGCAACCTTAAACAAGTGGGACTGTTTCAACTCGTTAAAACACGCAAAAACATGCATCAAATTGCACCATTTGCAACATCAAAATGCAAAAAGTTCTTACCGTGGGAGGGGGGACACCCCCCTCCCACACTCTCCCCTCCCCCCTCGCTCGCTCCGCTCACTCGGGTTCAGTCGCGTTCATGATATTCAGTGAAGAGAATTAATACAAGAAGTTTATTTAAATTATACCATTTTATAGGCAAATTGTTCAATGATAATCTACATCAAAATAAACTGCTACCTTAAACGAGTGGGACTTTCACGTCGATAAAACGCGCAAAAAATGCATCAAATTGCACCATTTGCAACATCAAAATGCAAAAAGTTCTTACTGTGGGAGGGGGACACCCCCCTCCCACACCGTCCCCTCCCCCTAGCTCGCTCCGCTCGCTCGGGTTCAGTCGCGTTCATGATATTCAGTGAAAAGAATTAATACAAGAAGTGTATTTAAATTATACCATTTTATAGGCAAATTGTTCAATGATAATCTACATCAAAATAAACTGCTACCTTAAACAAGTGGAACTGTTTCACGTCGATAAAACGCGCAAAAACATGCATCAAATTGCACCATTTACAACATCAAATGCAAAAAGTTCTCACCGTGGGAGGGGGGACACCCCCCTCCCACACCATCCCCCCCCCCCCCTCGCTCGCTCCGCTCGCTCGGGCTCGGTCGCTTCGCTCCCTCGCACACTAACCGCCCCCCCTAAGATGAAATCCTGGCTACGCCGTTGTGCATGACCACTAATAGCAACTACATATAAACAGTAACAATAATGACAGCCACACTTTATGACACAATCATCAAGATCATGGCATCATTGATCATGCCACTACTTTGTTAATATATTCAGATGTGTTGCATTATGAATACAATTACACATTATATTTCATGAACTAAATCACCTCTTGATTTCATTGTCCATGCAAGGATAACAAATAACAATTTTTTTAGCACTCCTTGATTATTACCAGTATGTATACAATCATATTTCCATTGCCACAAAATACACTGCATACCATAAGCACGGCAATTTTTACATTCTTATTTCTCATCCAGGTATCAACAACTTTAAGCTTGGCTCTACTGGCTCTTCATACTCCTTATACTGTGCTTCACTGGCTAAGTTACCTCTTCGTTTTCATCCCCAACCCACGTGATAGTAGGCTTAGGTGCTCCCAGAGCCCGACATGGTAGCCTTATGCTCTCCCCTTCCAGAACCACCATCTCCCCCGGTGGAGCCTCACGGAACGTCGCTGCCAAGGCTAAAGAGATAATAATAGTAATAATTAACATATTTACTGCACTTAATACAAAGTTTCTAAGCGCCTTACAAGTGCATGTGATTGATTGATTAATTAAAAGGTCTTTATTCAAAAAAAATCTGAGTGGGCGACTAAAAGGTGAATTACACAGATACACAAAAATTATACATTGATATATAAACAGAATCATATCATGTGTCATAATTATACCAAAACATATATAAACAGGTGTGGACACGGGTTGCAGACAGACAGAGTTAAGTTTGTTTCTGCTTTTACTCCTGCAGCAAAGTTCTTAAATGCTTAAAGCCATAATTTACCATTTGCAGATGAAACAAAAACCCAGCATAAGTGCTTTAAAATAGTTCTAAAATGTGAGTTAGGGATAGAAACAACCACTGTAAAAATTTGAATTGGTAAATTATTATTATATTTGAATTGGTAAATTATTATTATATATTATATAAGTATTGTTGAATATACAAAATGTGAACAATAGCTTTAATAAAAATGTTTCCAGACTAAACCATCTACACTTATGGTTTATTACGAAAAATACAGCATATCTCTTTATATTTCAGGCTTTATCGGGAAAACTCTATATGATTGGATGTTTTGTGGCACAACAGACCTACACATATGCATTAAATGTCATATATTGAAAATTTTTAAAATCACTGTTCCCAAAGGTAAATAGGACCTTTAAACTTTCAAATCCTGGGGACAGCTGCTGCAAAAATCATCTTGTTTTAAAGGAGAATGAATCCCAAATATTACATGTGAATTGCGGGAATAGAGAAATATTAGTAAAATATGCATCAGAGAAGTTCCGACCATCTGCTCAAAAGTTCAGAATTTGTAATGTTTTGGTGCAGCCATCACTGTATAACATCATTGTAGCATTTCCAAGACACATCACTTTTTTACATTTTAAACAGGATGAGGTATTGCTTAGAGGGAACATATTTGTCATCAGATATTCATACAGCAAAGAAACTTTGTTGTACGAATAATTAAGCTTACATTCCACAAAAATGCATTCTAAATGTTGTGATAACAAAGTATTGGGTTAGGAAAAATGAAATGACAGGATACCAAGTACAAGAAGGTGCGCATTGCTGATGATGGAGCCATACTGGTTGCTGGCCACACACTGTACACCCATTGACCGGTCCACATCGGCCGTCTCATTCATCTGTAGCTGACCATCAGTGATGTGCAGCTTCAGAGACTCACCTGGAAGGTGGGAGGAATGAAAGTTATGTTCTGTCATCATCGATAGCTCAAGAAGAGCGTATTCATTCTGCTCTGCAAATGAAACCGTGAATCGTCATTTAAACAATTCCTGTTCAGAACTCTATATCGATAATTTTCTTCCATTTCACTCTTTTGTGTGTGTGTGTGTGTATGTGTGTTTTCTTCTTATTTACCTCTTTTCCTAGGCTTGTCAGCTAGACACTTGAAAAGTTCATTCTTTTTAGATAGTCATTTTTTTTTTGTTCTTCACTCTCCCAAGCCCCCTTTTTTTATTTACCTCTTTCCCTAGGCTTGTCAGCCAGACACTTGAAAAGTTCATACTTTTTAGATAGTCATTTTTTTTTTTTAACTCTCCCAAGCCCCCTTTTTTCTGAATTATGTACATGTATATTTGTTTCAGTCTCAGATCTGTCACATTCACACCAAACCGCCTCACCACTGAGAAAGTGCACATTTCATTGCTAAAAGAAACTCTAAAATCTACACGCCTTATAGAGTATGCTGTGAGAAAAGTATATTACCTTAGTACACATCAGTTGTCATTTTCCCTTATGTATTATTAATCAGGTTTCATTGCGTTATGCCCTCTCTTGAACTATTCCAACTGTCTTTTGTCATCATTTAGGGGAGTGTCTGATAAACATCAGACCTTCATTATCATTTTGTTAGTGCAATATATCATACAAAATAGCAAAGCATGTCATGAGTACATGTGGCTAAAAAAGACTTTGGTGAAATGCATTAACCCGTTGAGGACGAGTCCCAATTATACTCGGGCGTGTGTCTATGGGATATGCGTGTTGTAGCAAAATCAGTCTGTCCTAAACGGGTTAAGGCCAAACAAATTATGACTTCCACATGACCTGCATGTAAATGTGGAGTAAAAGTGTGAGACTACAAGAAGATTGATTTAACACTGATGTCTCATCAGCTGTTTTTTATGTACATCTAACACTAAACGAGATATGAAACTCGTCACTGAAGACGAGTTAGGTGATAAGCTTGGGGTCATTAGATATCAGCCACGGGTGATCGACAACGAAAATGATGTAAAATAGCGACTTGAAGTTATATTGAGATACATTCGTAAAGTCCAGTTCTTTATACAGTCCTACATAATTCAGATCAAATTGTTTCTGTCAGGCAACCAAGTGGAAATTTCATGCGTGTGTCGGCATGTGCAAGTAAGTTGATTTGACAGGCTATGTAACTGAATATTTACCATTAGGTCTTCAAAACGAAAAAAAAAGACAGAAATCAAACATGGTGATTAAGTCTTTTAAGAGTCACCTTCACTTTAACATTTGTATTTTCAAATATGAACTTTGACCATTATTTGCACAACCAAGAGGGCTATGTCTCATTTCGTTGTCATTATATAATATGATCAGTTTGACAAACAGTTTGACAAACAAATTTCAAGCCTGCAAAATTTTGCAGCAGTCAAAGCAATGTAGTCTCCAACACAAAACAAAGGGATATTGTGTGTGTGTGTGTGTGTGTGTGTGCGCGCGCGCGTATGGGTGCGTTTACATGAGAACATGATTTCTACATGGATGAAATTGGAATTACTTCATTGAAAAACTAGAAATATCACTGAAGGTGATTAATACCCCCGCCCCATGACGACAGTCTTACCCAAGGAATGATCTTTCCTTGATCTTCTGCCATTTAAATGCCGTTACCATGGCAACGCAGCTTCCGACACGTCCGAAAAATATGTCTTGCACATCTTCCCACCAAGACTATTGTGCATGTGCCACATTTCATAAGCTTTTGTCAAAAACTGAGGAAGTAGTTCAATCCACAAGATCTTTCCTTGATCTTCCGCCATTAATATGCCGTTACCATGGCAACGCAGCTTCCGACACGTCCAAAAAATATGTCTTGCACATCTTCCCACCAAGACCAATGTGTGTGCCACATTTCATAAGCTTCAGTCGAATACAGAGGAAGTAGTTCAATCCGCAAGATCTTTCCTTGATCTTCTGCCATTTATATGCCGTTACCATGGCAACGCAGCTTCCGACACGTCCGAAAAATATGTCTTCCACATCTTCCCACCAAGATCAAGGTGTGTGCCACATTTCATAAGCTTTGGTCAAAAAACTGAGGAAGTAGTTAAATCCGCAAGATCTTTCCTTGATCTTCTGCCATTAATATGCCGTTACCATGGCAACGTACTTTCGGGTACTGTCGAAAAATGCGTCTTGCACATCTACAACCAAAGGCATACATCTGTACCAAGTTTCATGGAAATTGGGCAAAAACTGAGGAAGTAGTTTGCAACACAAAATTTTCCATCATTTTGGCTCATAATATGTGAGCTGTTACCATGGCAACATACTTTTTGTCACTGTCAAGAAATGTGTCATGCTGACCTATATCCTAAGACAAACATTCAATATGAATTCCATGAGAATTGGAGGAACACTGATGAAGCAATTTTGCCATGAAGCATTTTGCCCTATATTTTACCAATAACATGCCGTTACCATGGCAACGCACTTTTTGCCACTGCGGAAATATGTGTCTTGCACATTAACATATTCAGATGAACATCTGTACCTAATTTCATAAAAATTGATCAAAAACTGTGGGAGGAGTTCGCGACGCAAGATTTGTACCCATTTTTGCCCATAACATGCCGTTACCATGGCAACGTACTTTTGGGTACTGTCAAAAAATACGTCTTGCACATCTACAACCCAAGGCACACATCTGTGCCAAGTTTTATGGGAATCGGTTGAAAACTGAGGAAGTAGTTTGCGATGCAAGATTTGCAACGGACCGACCGCCCGACCGACCGCTGATTCCTATATACCCCCTTCAAACTTCGTTTGGCGGGGGTATAAAAAAAAAGTAAAAGAGAACAGGTATTTTGTTTCGTCATCTAGTGGGGTTCGAACCCGCATGTGTGCAACCTTACGTCTCTGGTGCCAGAGACGGCACCTTTAACCTCTCAGCTATACATATCGACGAGGAAAGTATGTGGAACGTAAGCTTGGCACGGATATATCTCCTCCCAAACTTTGTTTGCAAACTTTGTTTGCAAAACCCATATTTTCTTCTATGGAATAAGAATAAAGTGAAGACAGAAATATAGACACAAATGAAAGAACTCACTGAGTTCTTCTGCCGGTTGATTATTGATGTACCATTCCATGACAGGGGCAGGATCACCCCCAGCCTGGCAGGTGAAGATGGGTGACATTCCAACAGGTAGAGTTAGACTCTGGGGCTCCATGATCCAGAATGGGGCCGCTGTGCAATTAGAATGATATTTGACAAACAATTCCAGCTTCAGTTGAGGGGAAAAAGTTGATATTAACAATGTAAACATGAGAAAAACACATCAATCAATCTTCTTCAAATCATGTTATCATAGGTAAACATTGAAGATCACTCTCAGAGAAAAATTTTCCTTCTTCCCTTCTATTGTATCATGATGTCAGCAAAGTATATGAAGTAGCTCACAGAATTTTACTATTATTGCTGATGTATGAATGTATTTGCCAAGCAAAGGCACCAGGTATGCCATAAGATTAATCTCACACTGACCCTTTGGAAAATACAATAAAAATTCATCAGCATAAAGGAAACTGTACAGATGACAATTATGTTACACGTGTTGTACATAACCTGCTACTTTTTCAGACATATGGATTAAACGGTATATGTGTAAGATCTGAAAGTTTTTTAAGTGTTTTGATATGAATATGATTATATATAATATATCTTTTTGACAGAGAAGAATATAATCGATGTTTTAATGATAGTTATATCGCCCATACACTCTGTGTTTTGTTATTCAAGTTCAGCCTTTTGCAGGCACGCCGAAACTTTCTCTTTTTGACATAACACTCAACTTTGTTACAAATCGCATGTGGATTCATTATTGTTAAGGTTGGTTTTTTTTTTCTTTCTCTCTTTGTAATGATGTGTTTGATTATGGGCCCTCCATTCATTCATTTATTTCTGATTTCATCTCATTTTTTTTTTCATTTGCCAGAATTTTTTAGTCTTAAGCAGATTTTTTTAGATCAGTTTAATTACCATATTATGTTCCTCTGTCCTGTGTTATGTGAAATAAGAAATTTTTTATAGTTTGAATAATTTTACTGATATGAAACCAGTGTTTTACATAATACACTGCAATAGTATATTTTTGATGAATGTATATTGATTTTTTTTTTTTAGTAGAGACTAAAGGGTATTTTGATTTTTAATGATGAAAAGTAATAATGTGTGATTATGATAAGGATAATTTCAGGGAATAAGAAGACGCTGAAGGAGTGAAAGTGAAGACGAGGATGGTAAAGTTTATAAGGAGGGGTAAAAGAGAAGATGGGTTAAAAGAAGATGAGTATATGAAAAGAAAGTTGTTTTTTTAGTAAGGTTATCTATCAAACAAAAGAGATTATTTATGCAAATAAGAACAGAGATGTGAATAATTGTATTTTTTGTTTGTTGATGGTAAAGGTCAATTTTATTGTGCAATAGTTAATATTTCTAATGTATGTTTGTATATTTGAATGTATTCATGATGATCTTTGTAAAATGTCCGCAATTCAGCCTCCTGGCTGCAAGAGA
This sequence comes from Diadema antillarum, assembly GCF_040938485.1. Lineage (NCBI taxonomy): Eukaryota > Metazoa > Echinodermata > Echinoidea > Diadematoida > Diadematidae > Diadema > Diadema antillarum. Next base: position 537,718 of record NW_027271406.1, on the reverse strand, counting down.
TGTTATTCAATAAATACCTTTCAATCAAATACCTTTCAATCAAATGGACACACTTATGTGACAAATAGAATTCTAACTGATGTGAGCTGTGTTTAATGAGCACTGCAATTCTATACGTTGAATCTTATGATACAGATTGCACGCATACAGGGTGGCATTGACAATATGTGACCGTGCACCTCAAAACGAACATAAAGTCGCACACACTGATTTTGTGTGAGGACTGAAAATAAGTGAAATGGGTCAACCTAGCCGAACTTGACTTTTTCATATTTTCTGAAAGAGCGGGTCTTCTTTGACATTATGCTAAAACTTGGTAACATAAAACAGGCAGGAAAGTGTGTTTTTTTAGCAGTTTATCTCGAACATTTTTGGTAGAATAGTGTGATTAGGTGTGTCTTTAGAATCCCCTTTTCATTTTTGAAAAACCGTGGTCACACTCTTCGCTTTTAACTCTAATAACTTTTGGGAGGATAGTGCTACTGCTTTGAAAGTTTGCATTAATTATGGACAGAATGTGTTAATGAGGCATGCTTAATTTCAGTTTAATCTGATAATCCCTTCATTATTGTTACTCTGGTGGTTTACTTCCTGTTTTTTGTCCCATTCATCGCACAGCCAGCACGGTTTGGTAAACATTAAGCGCTTGAATAAACACTGTACTTCAGAGCCTATTTTCTCAGTTCACACTTTTCCTGAGTTTGTGCTTTCTTTCCAATATTTAGATAGGTTAGGAGAGTCCATTTGATTTGAGTTATACATCATTTTAAAGCTTAAAGTCTGCTCTTTCAGAATATGGTCTTAATTAAACATTCATGTCTGGTGACTTTTTGTTTGTTTTGAGGTGCAGGGTCACATATGAAAAGAAAACAATACACAAAGCATCTCTGAAATCATTAAATTTGCTTCAGCTCTGCGGGTAACTTGTCTGTTTGGCACTACCTCTGACATTGAGTGTGACCGACGCCTCAATCCTGGGGCCCACTCCGTTCTCCACGATGCACCGGTAGACACCGCTGTCCTCCACCTCTAAGGAAGTGATGATGAGCTCCTGGCCGAAGCTGGTGTGAGAGGACCGGTTGACTGGCAGCTCGGCATCCTCCCTCTCCCACCAGATCTGGGGCACTGGGCTGTGATGGGAAAATACATGTATGATGAATTAACATCACCAAATTCTCCTATTTTTCACTTTTTCCTGCAACTGAGATATGCTTTGAGTTCTTCCACATCAGTCAGTGTATCAGCAGTGCAAAGTGCATTGGAAAGTCAGAATGGAATATTCCCTTTAGAAAGTGTACAAAAGATGTGTTTAGAGAGGGGGAAAACCTCATCCAAACAAATTATAAAGCAATGGTGCTCTTCCTTTTATATCTCCTACCCTTTTCCTAGCATCTCTCTCTCTTTACTTTTGTCTGATAAAACAGGATTATTGCATCATATTTGCTTGAAAAAGTGAGTGCCAGTATTTAAATGTTAGGCTTTGAACTACAGCTCAGCATTAACCATGTTGTACATTGCAGCATTACTCAAAATAATTGCAATGTTATGAAATACCAGCACACCTATTTAGAACAAACTGCTTCCAAAACTATTCCTCAAAATGTGTTATTTTGGAGTCCTTTCACTCTTCATAAATGCATTCTTGACCATCTAATTAGTCCACCACTGTAGTACCCTACCTAGTGCACATTGATGCTCAAGTCATTTCAACAGACAGTGTGTCCAAAAAAAAATTACTATCAGAATTTCACATTGATAACTATCAATATGATCAAATTGTCTACATGCTACTTCAGGGTCTTAAGATATAACATCTTAGCTATATTTTATAGAAAACCCCATTCAATTTGGTTAAGTCGTTACAGAGAAATGAGGATTGTTTTAAAGCATGTCATGAGTCTGATTCTTCCAAATTTAGCACTTGGATGCTCTTGGAACTGCATAATGTGTGAACACAATGGACGGAACTTGGAGGGAACGGATTCCTGACATGCTCTACAAACATCCTCATTTCTCTCTGACCACTGAACCAAATCGGATGGGGTTCAGTTTCAGTAAGATGTGGGTAATAAGTTACAGTTTCCTACCCTGAAATCGTATTTGGATTGAATTTTTATTTTTAAAGTTATCATTGCAAAGATTCCCGTTGTAATTTTTTTTTTTTTTGACATACGGTATTATGCCAATAAGACATATTACGACTGATACACAGGAAGATGAACAATTCACTGCAGTGATTTATCAAAAGGCAGCCTGGAGAGGAGTCACATGGTGAGGTATTGATGAACCTAGTCTTACTTGCCAGCAGCCAGGCACTTGAAGTTGACTTGCTCTCCTTGAAGACCAACTTGGTTTTCTTCAGGGGTAGAGACAAAGGCTGGAGGTGCAGAACGTTCTGTCAGAGGGATATAGAATACTTTTAATGCAAAAAACAAAGGAAAAAAAATCCTTTCGCACATATCGACCTAACCCAAATACAAAGATTGATACTGACTAGCATTATCTCGGTGTGACCTTACATAGCATAACTTGAATGTCATCCCTGTTTATTACCTTGCAATTAAATTAAAGTATTTACAAAGATATTTCAAAGTGCCCAATATCAACTTTTCTATAGTTGATGGTAAAAAATGTTTTTATTAATGAATCTTTCTCTCCACAACTGACAACAATTTTCCAGATGCTGACAACCAAAACAATAATATGGTACACAAGAACAGAATTTACAATAAAGTAACATCAGACTTTAAATTACATTAAGGAATTTAGAGGCAGAGCAATCGCTTTTGTCTGCCATCTGCATCCAGCCTAGATGAGCTTGAGAGTAAAGAATGCTGTATTATTCCCACTAAAACAACATCTGCATTACACATTTAACATGGCCAATATGTGCAAGAAAAAAATTGACATGACGCTAATTTGATGATAATGGAATAACCTTGATCATTATTGTTAAAGGACAAGTTCACCTTCATAAACATAAGGATTGAGAGAATGTAGCAATATTAGTAGAACACATCATTGAAAGTTTGAGGAAAATCGGACAATCCGTTCAAAAGTTATGAATTTTTGAAGTTTTTGTGCAGTAACCGCTGGATGAGAAGACTACTGCAGTGTGTGAATAACTTAGATGTCACATGCGTACAACAATAAAGGAAAATATAAAGAGAATTTCACAAAATTTCATCTTTTGAAAAAAGTACACATTCGTCCGACTTGTTACCGACAAATGTTATTGGTAATATTATTCCCCCTGCCTTTAGAAAGAGGCAAGTCAAGTGCTCTTTTATTATGCGAAAAAAAGTGAAAATATGTTGAATTTTCTTTACATTTTCTTTATACTGTTGTACGCATATGACTCACAAGCTGTAGTAGTCTCCTCATCCAGCGGTTCCAACACAAAAATTTTAAAAATTCATAACTTTTGCATCGATTGTCCAATTTTCCTCAAACTTGCACTGATGTGTTCTACTAATATTGTTGCATTCTCTCAATCTTTATGTTTATGAAGGTGAACTTGTCCTTTAAAGACATATAAGGTGATAAATCTCTGTCATACAACCTTCAGAAAATAAAAATGGCATTTCACTCGAGGTCACAGGAGTCACACTGATTGCCAAATGAAAATCAATCATGACATTGAAGCACATAGACACATGCTTGATAGAACAAAAATAATGATCTTACTAAGAACATTGCAATGCACGAAATTTAGTGAGGAATGTGGGGAAAGATGGTATTGTGTAGAGGTGTTTTATTGTATTACTGCTGTGAATCATTGGTTACCAAGGAGTCAAGCTTTCTGGCATACCTTCCATATAGAAGTTGATATAGAAAAACAATGCCATGTAATTACATCATAGATGTATATGTGTCATGAAAATTGTTGAAATTGTACAAAATAATCATACCACGTAGCACCATATAGGCCCTACGCATACATTATATTGTTTTATGTTGCTGAGAATTGATGGAACTGCCAAGCACTGTCCTACAGAGAATAAATAGATAAGATAAAATCAAGTCAAATCATAGCATCTCACGCTTGACAATGAGGTTGATACGTGGTGACTCAATCTTCAGCTCCATGACCTCATTCACCACGATGCAGTGGTAGAGGCCCGTGTCTTGCTCCTCCGCCGCAGAAATCACCAGGTTGCCCTTGGAATCCTGAGAGACGCGCCGGCTGTGTCTGATGGGATCTCCTGAGCTATTCAGCGCCCAGGACACCAGGGGAGGCGGCACACTGAGGGGAGGGTTGCAGGCGAGGATCACAATGTCACCCACGTGAACCTCTCGGAGGGTACCGGGACTCGTCGCAAAACGTCCCAGTGCTGGGCAACAAAGAATGTGTCAATCATATCCAAATCATCTTAACAAAATGGATAAAAGTAGGTGGCGTGATAAAAATTGTGATGAGTAAGACAAAAATATGACCACTGGCAATTTGCTATGACAATTTGAACATCACACATCCAGAGAAGTGCAATCAAAAAATGTAAATATAAAAATTTATTCAGTTTAATGATTCTTGCATGGAGTTGTTTTTATTGCAATCAGGAGGTCCAATCAAGAGGCTATTGGTTTGAGTCTATAATCCAAGTATGTACGGTGTATGCTCATAATTTTTTATCATGGCTACTACTAAAACACTGAATAATCAATGTTTATTCATCTCGATGTAGGACAATTTGTCAATCACTTGCAATTCTAAACATTTTCTATTTTCAACTTGCGAGCATCAATACATTTGATTTTAACCCATTGAGGATGGACTGATTTTGCTATAACACATATTTCCCATAGACACCTGTCCGAGTATACTCAGGACTTATCTTCAACGGGTTAAGAATTTGCTAACCAGAGTGGAGAGCCAGAGGCCACTATAGTTTTCAGTAAAGTTGGATCTCCCGAGTGTACAGCCATGACTAATCTAACCATGTAGAGGACTAATTTAACCCGTTGAGGACGTGTCCCGAGTATACACGGGCAGGTGTCTACGGGAAATGCATTTTATAGAAAAATCAGCCTGTCCTCAACGGGTTAACCATGTAGAGGACTAAAACATACATGATAAAGTTGTGACTGATGAATATTTACATTCCTTAATCACAAACAAAAAAGCCACTTAAGTAAGGATACGAAACAAAAAAAAAAGATCATTAGTACATTCAAATCTTAGTTAGATCATTTAATTTCACCTGCTCTCATGACAGATGTCTTGGATGACACGACTGTTGTGTAGATGGTTGACACAAGACACTGGTAGGTTCCTACGTCTCCCCAGTCAGGGAACTGGATGGTCAGGTTGCCATGGTGATGGATCATCCTGGGATCACTCTGGATGTCCATCTCCTCCCCATCCTTCAGCCAGGTGTAGCTGCAAGAGAGGTAAACAAGCTGAAGGTCAGTCCAGGGGCATGTTGATGGGGTTCTGAGCATTGACAGCATCATGTGATTCAAATCATAGCATCTTTCATTGATTGCATGGTCACTTTAACTCACCTCATGACCGGTGGTCCGGAAGCCTCACAATTCAGGTTGAGGGGTTTCCCTGAGACGATGTAGATCTCTGGGTCCGGCTGGATAATGAACGTTGGCTGAGTGTCTAGTTCCTCGATACCAAGCCTTTCGAAGATCTCACTGACACTAGCATGATCTCCAAGCAATACTGAGCCTTGGGGGATTCCCACTGAGCTATCAACACAAGCTTGGGTGCTGTTAAAGCTTCCATGGGATTCAAGACGAGTGTTTCCCCCTGGTGAGTTCAAGTTAGAACCAGATGTCACTGAGCTGATGTTGGCCTGGAGGAACAGGGCCTCCTTCTGGATGGATGCCGTTCCGAGTTGAGTTTTATTCCCTGTGGCTGCTGCAGGGGTTGGGTGTGGTTGTTGCGTCGGTGGGCGGCGTGGCACGGTCGACTCCAACATGGCCGCTCTGGTGGCCGGGACACCCCTTGTGATCTCATCAATCAACTGCAGATATAAATCTCCATCTTCCGCCGCTGCGCCAAGCGGCTCACTGCCAGGTAGCTCCAAGTTGGGGAATGCTCCTGGCTGGGGGTCATCACCACCACCGGGCTGGATGACCTCTCCAGTGCTAATGGCATTGAACTGCTCCTCTGTGGCCTCAGCGATGCGAGAAGAAGCTGGAACCGGGGGAGGCAGCTCCTGTGGGGGCAGCGAACCTACATCTGCACCTGCTTGCTGATCCTGCCCCTGAAGCCCCAGGGCCACCATGGGTGCAGTGATGACTTCTGCAGAGGCGAGGCTTTGACTAGAGTGCCGGGCGCAGTCTGGAGTCCTCTGGCACTCCGTGGATATGCAGCAAACATCCTTACATTCCTGGTCAAATGGATGGAAAATCAGTCATATCATCACACGGCCACATTTTTTAACTTAGCATTCATCTTCCACTCAAGAGAATGAAAGACACTGTCAGCATATCAATAACATGCTTACTTAGTGGTGATAGATCCAAATTACATCAACTATGACTTTCAACTCTGAAGACTTAAAGGCTCGAATTCACGAAGGTGGTCTAAATCTAAACCATGGTTTATGTATATTTCTTCTGCGTAGATATGATTGACAGCTTGCGTACGCTAACAGGCATCCAGTAAAAAAACGTGCATTGATGCGCGCATGTATTGGTACGCCTATTTAACGCTTAGTTTAGACCATGGTCTAAATTTGTACCATGGTCTAAGTTTAAACCACCTTCGTGAATTCGGGCCAAAGGGATCGTATAGTTTTGGTTGAGACCTAACTTCAGGTTTCTAAGATTTTTGGGTGGGATAATGAGAAACCTTTTATAAAATATGAAAGACCTTGTAATTCCAAGAGGGATTCAACCTTGATTTGATGAAAATTGCTTTTGAAATGGCTGAGATATCCAAAACAGAGCAATCCTAATCAAAGGTGGAGCCCACCTTTTATGAGGATCGCTTTGTTTTAATTTGCTTTTGGATGTCTCAGCCACTCCAAAACCAATTCTCATCTAATGAATTTTGAATTCCTCTTAGAATGATATGCTCTGTAATATTTCCTAAGCGGCTTCTTGCTATCTCGCAGAAAGTTAAAAGCCCAATCCTCAGCTCCACCAATAGTATACCATCCCTTTAACATAATCTTAAAAACTTAAAACACACACACACACACAGGAGAGGCTGTTTGTTTCATACAGTCACTCAATCATGACTTTTCATTTGTATGCCTCTCTCTGAAGTGAGGTTCCCATTTTACAATAAAAAGATAATACAGAGTAAACTTCTTTTATTTAGGTCAATTTGTGTTTTCATTTCATGAGTTGTGTGTCCCACGTTAAAGTTCTGCTGTAGAGCTGCCACCAAATCCATCCATGGTGTAGTAATCGAGATTTGTCAGTTCCTCACCTGTGGCTCACCACAGTCACACTGTTCCCCTGCTTCCAGCAGACCGTTGCCACACAGCGGTCCCAACGGAATGGACGGGAGGTTGTTCAGGCAGTTGAAATATCCCATGGAGATGTGACTGGACAGAAGCTCCCTCGAGCAGGTCGAAAACTTGGTTGGAGGTGGTACCCTTGTAACAGTGAGAAAAAAACACAAACCAAGGAATGCTAACACAATGATCAGAGCATCATTTCAACCACTTTAACCAATGAATAGTTTGACACTCTTATACTATGAGTGATAGATATAACTCCAGAACTGTTACTTTGATGTAGCGCATAACTTGTTATAAAATACTGTAGTCTTTTACATGATCACATGATCCCATATGGATTATTGTTGAAAATTGTGAGTTATAACACATGTATGTATCAGAATTTCTCCAACATGTGCAGCAGAGTCCAGGCCATCTGGGATTACACCAAGTTCCTCTATGAAGAACATTTGCAGTATATTTCACTATATACAAACAAAATTATAAGTAGTCTTACAACAGAATCTCGGTAAGGCCCGCTAAGTATTACGTCAAAACCCGTTGAGGATAGTTTGATTTTGCTACATCACACATTCCCCATAGACACTCGCCCGAGTATACTCGGGACTCGTCCTCAATGGGTTAAGTATGTAGGCCTATAGTGACGTTAGGACAGAGGAATGGTGTTATGCTGAAGGATTATACCTCTTCCCTATATCCATGACACAGTGGTTGGTAGGATCATTGCACGCACACTCAGGTGTATCATGCCTTAGTCCCAGTGTATGACCAATGCTATGGGCTGCATCGTAGGCAAGCAGGAGTTCATCGTCTTCATTGTCCTTTGATAAAAACACAAAACACATACAAGGAAACAACAAAAAAACAACAACATTTGGAATCAACCCTTTCATTTTCAGCGACAAGAATACAGATCATTGCGCATACAGTTTCCATTTGTGTGATGACGGAAAACTTTGGTACTTTTGGTATTTTTGCATTTATCAGTATGCCCTACATTCTGATCTAAACAATTTAATGATTGAATGCATACAAATACAATAACTCTCATGTGAAACTTTGACCTATTTAAAATTTCTAGATGTTTCACACATGTATGGATGCACCGATGTAGGACAAAGTCTCAAGCAAGCACTGCAGTGTCAAAGAAGAGACAATCTAATTCACATCTCTGATTGAGTGAGCAAGAAGCCATTAGATTTGCCTATCCAGAACAAGAATCGACAACTGAGTTGCAAAGACATGAGTTGCAGTTTGCAGAAAGGACAAATCTTAATTTTATGCTTTACCTCTAAAACTGCACCTGAAAATGATGTGGAGCACATTTCTCCGTGGTAGGCATAGGCTTTCATGTTCTTGTAAAAGAAGCTGGTGCCCCTGTAGAAAAAAAAAATGAAAGAAGAGGCCTTAATGATGAGTAAAGCACTGAGGAATAATTATCTCGTTATGGTCTAAGCTTACATTGACAGCTGACTTTTATAACTTGTAGACTTGAAGAAATATCAATGTTCAGATATACAGCATACACCAGTGTCCACATCACATTGCCCATTTTGCATGCTGAAATACCTAACTTACAATGATCATCAATACCTGTTTGAGAATTTTTGGTTTTATCATTGCTAGGCTAGAGGAGCAAAAATTAGTACCAGTTACTATCTTTAACTTTTGGCAGATAACCATTGGGATTTTTTTTCTATGCATTTTATCCGAAGTATTGATGCAACTTCATTTCTGAAGGCTTCCATAATTTTCCCATACACACTTGCCTGATTATACTCAGGACTCGTCCTCAACGGTTTAAAGGGGACCTATCCTACTCTTTTTTTTTTTTTGCTTTTTTTTTGCTTAGAACAGATGTGCATCTGAATTTTTGAGTTTGAAATAAAGTTTATATTTGGCTTCCATCTGCAGGCAGAAATACCAGCTATAACAAGGAGAAAGAGAAACAAACTATTGTGGAAGAAATGAATGCAATAATAATGGTTGGATTCTCAAGATCATTCATTCTTTTCGAAAGCAACAAAATTTGGCTTACATTTGATGAAATGCAAAAGAGATACATGTGACAGTTGTTCCAGATTTTAGACCAAGTCTATGGAATCAATATGAACTCCTTGAATGAAGAGTGACAAGAGTATGGGGAAAAAACAGTTTTTTTAGAGTCTGTGTCAGAATCAATTTGGGCTGGGGCTGAAGTCCCTAACCATGGAAGATTCAACTGCACATTAACATACGTCAAATTGAATTATATCACTCACAAGGTTTGTGACAACACACTCGTGACATCATCAATTACATCACTGACATGTTGTGGAGATAAAGTGGACACTGTGTCCTTCTATTAATGCATCTGGGATTAATTAGAGGGGTTATCAGGAAAGCTCAATTTCTAGTCAATTAACCATGCCTCAGGCCACACATCCCTTAAAAATCAGGCTAAATTTGCTTTGACGGTGACCAAAAAAGTCACTAAAACAATACCCTCCATTACAGAGGTACAGGGAAGTTTCCTGTTAAGAGCAACTGAAAACAAACAAGTCTTCAGTTCAGATTTATATCTATTCTGCTCAAAAAATGTGTGACATAAAGAAGGAATCTGGTTCATCACCCCTCCCTTTGCTATATAAAAAACCTTACGCAGCAAGGCTGACCTACCCTACAAGTACTGATTATTTTTCTTTCTTTCTTTTCTTTTTCTTTTATTTATTTATTTTTTTAGGTAAGTGTGTGTATGGGGGGGGGTTATGGTATTGGAAGGGACTTAATCAACAGAAAATATTTTTACCTACAAAGAGAATGATGTCTTCTTACACGACATGTTTTGGGTATCAGTAATATAAATGATTGATGTAAGAAAGCACAGAATGGAATCAAATGGAATGAATGGGAATTCAATGAATGGGAACAGCATATAGTCAGTATGGATATATTCCTTGTTCAAACCAAAAATATAAAATTACACCATTTTGCTTTCCACAACTGGTTCTGAATTCTCTTCCCTTGCAGAAATGTTACAATCATGCACATTCCATTTGAAATGCTCCCACTGCATGGAAGCAATTTTTTGTTATTGAGGATGGAAAATCAAACAACACAGTAAGGTAAAATTTCTGGTAAAAAAGTAAAAACAAAAAGACTGCTCACCATTAAAATTCCCTAACAAACTTTTCAAGTGAACACTCAAAATCATACACTACTGAAACATCCAAACTGGTCAGGATATGTGATCATTCTAGCTTGTGTCCCAAGGATATACATATGGTGAGTTTGATTCATCGATGCTAGAGTGCAATACCCTGTCACCATAAACGAAACTGCTGCTAAAGATAGTTGTGCAACAAGGTTCAATGATCTTGATCGTGGACCACTTTCTTGCAAAAATACTCTTTAAAAGAGTTCAGATTAATGCTAGATTGTAAGCTGGTACAAGTCACATGATCTGCCATGGATTTGTGCTCCACTAATCACCAATCAGGAAGCACACCTGGAAAAGATTTTAGGCTTACGCTAGAGGAGGACACCAAGTTAATACCATAACATGACAGACAGGAGAGGCTTTCACACTGACAAAGAACTCATTTGTAAACCCATTTCTCTACACATTTCACACCTATCGATAAACTGTCTGTTTATGAATCTGAATGCAGACTTGAATTATAATTCACCGATATGTATATCTAAAAACCTCTCATATTGATATGGCCAATCATGGTCAAGGGGAGTTTTTCAAATGAGTTAAGCCATGATTCTGTACGTGTGTTTGTAATTAGAATGGTTCAACCTCTAAGCTTGATTAAGGAGATGGAGTCTAGCTTGACTTTGTAGACAATGCTGCCATGGTTCTGGCGATCTCTATGGGAGCACTGTGGTTACAGTAGATGATGCTCTGTTTTCATAAGCAAGAAAGTGTGAATTCAAATCCTACCTGGGTGCTGCATATTTAGACAAGACACCTTCTCCTTAACATGTCCCTCCCACTCTATGCACATAAATGAGTACCCTGTAATGCAGGGATGATAATGGGCTGGGCCCTCTGGAAAACCAGAGCTAGCACTGAAGAGGCAGGGTACTGTGCCTGGTAAATACTGCATAAGCCGTTATTTTCGCATACAGATATTTTCACGACTGAGGATTTCTCGGACATTTTTCCGAGACGTTGTTTTCGCGAATTGAAATTGAGGCAATTGTACTTGTACTATTACCCTTTATAGGGCATGGCAACTTTTTTGCATGCTGTTAAATTTGCGGTCCAACAGTGATTCATGAAATTCGTGAAAATTAAACCCTCGCAAAAATAATAGCTTAAACGGTACCACGTTACCATCTACAAAGCTTGGCAGTGACACTCACGACAGAAGGACGGCGACATCGTTAGACTGCCTTGGAAGCAGCTCATCCTCTCTCCAAGCAAGGAAGTTATCCAGAGTCGTGTAGCCATCAGAACTAACCTCAATTTCATTTCCTTCATTCCACACCTCACTCCCGACCAGAGTCACCCTGATGTTTATATCTGCATAGATCTAAAAAAAAAAAACATGGAGTAAAAATACGGAAACTGCAAAGGCAGAGACAATACAAGTAAGGGTTGGAAAGTTAATGTAGCTACACAGATGAAGTATTAATGTATTTTGAAAGAAAAATGCATACTGCAGACTTAGAACAACTGAGAATAAATCTTGTTTTTACTAATTCATGATGAATTCAATGATTATTCATCATTTTATAGCTGCAATCGAGTATTCATAAATAGAAGAGACTGAAACCAAGAGCCAATGAAATCAGAGGGTAAAGATGTGCTATGAAAATCTTAATCATTTATTTCTGTCTGTACAAATGCATTTGTGAGATCACAACTGTACAAGTACAGTTGTACAACTGATTAAAATCTTTCATTGCAGACTATAAGACACTATCATAAAGAAACGTTACTCAGGAATTGATTCCTAGGCAAGGTATCTGGTACTTTACAAGGACATGCCGCACAAACAGGTTTTTTAAAATGCAGAAGAAATACCCTCACTCTGAATTACAAAGTTTTCATAGTAAGATGTTTGTTAGTATTTGATACTTTACCAATCCAACTAAATGTGCCAGAGTTGTTGATTTGTTTCTCAGCACTTCCAAATTCCTTCCACTGTCAATGAACTGAAAGAAGCAAAGAAATGTAAAACACAAATATGCATTGCACAAGGTTTCATAGTCAACTACAGAGTTACATGACTAAAATTCACTTGAATATCTTGTCATTACTTTATATTAAGGTCATGTTAGATTCACATGGCTTTTAACTGCATGCCATCAAACAGGACACACACAGTGTACAAACATAAGAGCCTTAGTTAAGGCACTGACTCAAATTACATTATAGTTACATTCTAAAGGTAAGTAATTACTGATGAGCATTCTACTTGGACTGAGAGAAATTAGCATTACATCATATCAAAGATTGATCTCATATTACAATTCCTTCAAATCACTGCATTCAAAGTTTGTACTACTGTCTTTCTGATCAAATGACAGTTGATGTGAACTTATAAAATGTGATATTAACAAGGGTGAATTTGTTTCTTATTTGTACAATGATGGCCCACCTTCAAATGAATATCTTGATTTAGAAGAAAAAAAAATCAACTCTTCATTCAACAACTTGATTATATTTAGCAGGAATGTGCGAACCTGTTCATCAATCTCTAGACTGGTGATTGACGTTTTACCATCACATATTTCTGTTTTGTTTTTGGGGTTTTTTTTGTTTTTGTTTTTGTTTTTTTTTGGGGGGGGGTTCATTTTTGGCAAGCAATACTAATCTTATCCATGAAATGACCACAGTGTGTTTCATTGAGTTCTGTGTTATACATCATCAGAAAGGGTGACTGTTCTGCATCAAAAGGGAAGTGCATCCTAAGGCTATTGGAAGGCAGGGCTTCTGACAGATAATGGATAATCACTTTTATTAGCTGCCCACCTGTTGATGGTCATGAACAATGTAGAGCTCAAGGTGGCTGACACCTGGTGTCCGTCCCGAGGACTGGTTGACTGGTCTGCTCTGCCTCCGTTGGCGGTGTCTTGTTGATGTAGCTGGAGGATCCTGCCCTGAAACCAAATGTGTTGGCTGATCAGGTTGTCCTTTGCACTTGCGTTTCTAATCGAATCAACCACCTTTTCAATCAATAACTCTCAAATGATAAAGTATGAGGATACAGGTGATCGGACTTGCGACAGCATAATGAAAATACAGTGGTCTCTTTTTACTCCATTGAAAACTACTCCCTAGTTAACTCGGGCAGTGTCTTTGGGAAATTTGTGTCATTAAAACAAAATAAGTTGGTCTGCAACAGGTTACAGAGATTCAAGAGAGAATAGCTCCTGCAAGGAACAAGTGAAGGCTTCCTGGCCCTTCTCCTTTACTCATCAAATGGCCATGCCTTAATTTGCATTTCCGTTAATTCCATCAAAGTATTTGCAGTTCCACAAGGTAATGTTAATTAGACAACCCTGATGAACTGAAACAACGACAAAGTCCCACATAAACACCATTGTGTTGCCATAGGTATCAATTGGATTACATAATCCCTGTTCATTGCAAGATAGATGCAGAACATCTGTGCCCACTGATCAAGAAATTACACCAACTGATGCACCTAAATGGCGAGTTACAAAGGGATGAACATTTTTGTAACAATGCCTGGTTTTACAGCATTTTCCACTGCAGCCGCACTTTACAACCAACAATCTCAGTCATTAGAGTTAAACTTTTTGGCACATGCACACTCAAAACATGCATCATCTTCAATCCCTGGACAACTTTCCATCCCACAAGGCCCCTATTGGCCCAAGCAATGAGCAATGCCATGCAGAAAATACCAAGCCAACAGATGTTAGTGGCATGTCAGGGGTAGGTTTAAAGGCATAATTTTCTGATCACAAAGCAGATATATCATACAGTGTAGCTGCCTTTGCCTTTTCTGGTACTGAATTTCCAGACCCATGTGTATTCAGATGCAAACACTGAAATATTCTTCCAATTTTCCTCACTATCATATCTAGACCCATTGACCCACAGGAACATAACGGCCCTGGGCAACGTAAATGGAATGGGAATTTGATGTGTTCTTGTTTGGGATGGGTAAATATAAGCACATTTTCCAAAGCAACTTACACTCTTTGCTTTCATTCCCAACAAATCTTCTGCATCAAAAGAGAATAGATGTTTCCATATTGTTTGCAGTTTAATAACAAATAAAATTGAATTTACCTTCAGTTACTGTTATCATAAAACAGAATCTAAGAATATCATGTCTTCTCCCAAACACAGCAGTTATTTCTTATCAATTTGAGACATGATGCTAAAGAGATGTTTTGCAATGCCAGTTTTGATTTCGGAGTTAACCCACTGAGGACAACTCCCTAGTATACTCGGACAAGTGTCTATGGGAAATGCGTGTTGTAGAAAAATCAGCCTGTCCTCAACAGGTTAACACAACACTGCCCATTAGTGATGAGTACTGCTAACCTTGTTTGTTATCAATTTTTTTTTTTAAATCAACTTGTCCATGGTCAATTAGTTGGTATGGAAAACTCTTATTAGGTTTGTCCCTGTCTCATGTTGACATGCTTGCTAGTATCCAATTCAAGCTTTACAAATCACCAGAAAAAGGTCAACTTCGCTCAGAGGGGAAACAATCAAATCAGATGTTTGTGACTGCTTTACACAGGATGGAGGTAGATAATATTCTACTCTGAGATGGTTGAAAGTTGACAAAACATTTAGATTTGGTTAGATACTAACAAACAATAGCAGTACGTGAAGTTTTGCTGAGATCATTTGCAACAGCAATAACTACATATTACGGAGAACAGCTTATTGACTTCAATAGAACTTTATCAACTTGGAAAGTTTTGAATATTCAGAGGATTACACGTAACAAGGAAAGCATGAGGGGTGTAAGTTCACCCCTCTCTCGGCTGTACTCACTTGTCTCATGTCTCCTATGCACAACTGATCTTAATCTGGTGACTCTGTACAGATAGCCATCTTCCCATGCTGGACTAATGACATACTTCTCCTTTCCTGTGTACACTGTGCCCCTAGATGGTGTGATGATCAAATCAAAGTCATTTACAAAGAATGTAAATTCTGAACTTGCAAAGAGCAATATTCATTATTTCAAGGGTATCTTAGCTTCTCTGCAAAATTCTCAAGTCCTAGTCTTTTTAGAAATAGTTCTCATATTTTTATGTAAAGTGAAAAACAACATTTCGTAATGTTCTCAACAGAAACAGTTTTATCATGGTTTTACTCACGACACAATAATGAGCAATCATCTAGTCATTAATTACCATAGCAAAATTGAGTAGGATAACTGATAATTTTCAAATTCATGATTTAGAACTTAATCCATAACACACCTTTTTCATGATCTAATTACACATGGTATGTAAAACTTTAAATCTTTGAATTGTGGTCTAAATAAAGCATACAAAATTGGTATTCAAATGCACTAACTTCATTAATGCAATGACTGTCCAGAAGCATGACAGACTAAATCAATATTTTACCAGAGAAATTATTCACCGTATTCTTTGTGAGCATGCATCAAGATAAACAGCTGATTTTCTCCTTCCCCGTACAGTACCATGGTAGAAGCAGTCATCCTTCATGAAAAAAGAAAAGAAGTTACATGACAGTTGATTTAACTGTTGACTCGACACACAGTTGTAACTTAAACATTAGATTAGAATCTAAACTATGGAGACAAGAGTCTTAGTTGTGTTGTTCGAAAATCAATCTGGTCTCCAACATATGATTTTTTTTAATACTTTTCTAACTTCAAAGCTACTGTTATAATTTTCATTTTGCTACATACATGAACATGTGTGCACCGAACATTTTATCACAAATTGATGAAAACTAACATAATCTGTTGAGACAATCGAACACACACACAAAAAAAAAGCTTGGTAAAAATTTTGGAAAAATATGACAAATCTAGATGTACCTGCAACTGACACACTGACATTAAGGAACATCAGATTATTTTCCCTTGCAGAACATATCATTAACTAGAGAGGCACTCTGAGAGCACAGACTTCCACATAGCAGCTCATTTCCACCACTGATGTTGTTCTTCCATAGAGATCAGTGATTTCCACCCATACATATGCATGCTGAAAATCACCAAATTTCCAAATATAGAAACCTTTTGCCACATCATCAACTTCCAGCTGCGTGGCACGCCTTGTCCTAGCAGAAACTAGAGCACACACTTTAGTGTGTGTATGCAAACCTTCAAAAAAAAAAAAATGCGCAGCTCGAACTCCCAAGTTCATTGACCCCATCTGCCAAAATATAAAAAATCCTTCATAAAATCCATAAAAATTCCCAGATCACTACCAAAATGTAATCATCTGTTCCTTGTGTCATTCTCAACCTTTCCTGTAAGTTTCATCCAAACCCATTGACAACTTTTTGAGTTATTTAGCACACAGACAAACACAAACCAACAAACAAACAAACAAACGCTCCTCCTCCCTTGGCGGAGGTAATCATCACAATATCATTTTCATCTCTTCAATGGAATGAGCCACACATAGAGGCGCCTCTGCACAAGAGGCGCATAAGTTGTGCTACATTGGACAGGCAAAGATGTATGAAACATCATGTATTGAAAAGACAAACAATTCTTTCATTTATTCTTTTGTAGTAGGTATTTAGCACTACCTTTGAAGATCTATGTCGCATTGACGAAGTCACTTTTCGCAAACAGATACTTCAGTAGTCTACGTGGTCGTGGGTGTTACGAAGTGCTTACTATGTGTCTTTACATCACAGACTTTATGGTGTTAGGTAATGATTTGTTTGTGAGTATTCGTATACCAAAGATATCCAGAACCACCTATGACTTTGGCAGATTCCTAGTACACGTGTACTAGTATTAAAGTCTTCCAAGTTTGGCATTTTGTCTACGCATTCAGATACAAAGTTGGAACCCACATCAATTACCGTAAATGGGACTGAATGATAAGATCATGCGACTGCGAGGACGTAGGACTGACCATCCACTGTTGCGTTTATACTTCAACATGCTCACTTTCCCTTTTGTATTTGTATGCACGAGTGTTGTCAAAATTTTGCAAAAATTGAAACGATATACACAGACGTTAATGAAACGGGAGCAAATATTTACCTTAATCACCGTACGACCTCTTTAACTGGTACCAGTGGTAGCGGCTTTATGATCACACTTTTCGCCAATCAGCTGTTCGGATACGCATGCGCAATTCAGGAAAACTTTTCGCCAATCACCGATGATAGGAAGTTCTGCTGGATTCGTTTTCTTTACATATTTAGTACATGTACATGTCGTGGATACTACATTGTCTACTAGTATTTGGTCGGTTCGTGGGGGTGGGGGGGGGGGGGTACGCGTACTTAGTATATGTTTAGTTTCAAAGGAAATTGACAAGAGTATAAATGATAGCCGATGTCATATTCGTGATGATTACTTACAAGGTATGGTGTCTTTCGCCTGAATGGCTGGTCGACTGCTTTATAGAATGTTTCCACCGTAGATGATAATACCGAGTTTTTACTGCCAGAAAAACAATAACACAAATAAACAAAGTACCAAATGTACTTTTGCACATCTGTTGAATCACAATAATATCACAGAACGATTCAATTCAATGTTTTGTATGCCGATGTTATTCGATTATAATCATCACGACAGAATGTAATGAATAAAAGTATTGCTTCATAATCCAAGCGAACGTACGGCGTGTGCATGACAGTGTGCTGAGCATGCCCAATAAATTCCTATGTTAGTCTCGAGTTAGTCTTACCTTGTTTTTGTAACGTCTAATATCAGGTCTTGGTTAAATGCAGCTATGTACACCGTCGTGTGATTTATGGATCGCAAGACCTGAAAGGTGGACAGAAAATGAGGCAAGTGTGTTTCATATTAGTTTCAGACTATTTGCATGTTTTCGTTTTATGTATCATTTCTTCTCTTTTTTGGGGGGTGGGGGGGGGTTCTGAGGTAATAATTTATAAAAAAGGACAATTTCCATGCTAAGGGAGCTTTTCCTGATCCCGTGATACCCTGAGCCCTAAGTTCTGATCTCTGTTATGCATTCGTGGAATGATATCATGCAACACAGTATAGTGGGTAAGTTTTTATAAAAATGATTATTTACGGAGAAACATCGCATTTCTTTCAGACCTTGTCCAATGAAAGCAAACGTGTTGAGGTGATAAAACTATCAACTATCATAAGAACCTATACAATTAAAACTAAGATATAAATTTATAGAAACAATAACGGTTGGTAAAATGCAAAGTAACTGCACACTTACCTCTGCAGTTGCAAAAGCTCCCTCCAACATAAGCGGCACCTCAGCAGTGTTCGTGGGCCTCTCCTCCAAACGATAGGCACTAGCAAGGACTGACCAAAAAGTTAAAAATGACAGTATTATAAATCGCAATGAACACAAAGTAAAGTAGTGATTACTTCTGTAATCCAAGAAAACGACAGACAAGAAATTGCTGATCTTGAGCTTCCCATCGCTGTTGATGCTGTGGAAAGAATGATCACATACTGAATAAATAAATGCTAAAACCTTTACTGAACGTATAGTGAAACTCTGTTTGTAAGTAAATGTGTTACTCTCTTGCCCATGAGCAAAAAAAAAAAAAACAATCTTGAATCTGACTTTGATAGATACAGCAAAATCAAATAAATGGGGTAGTAATGATGGTGTCATGAAAATCGGACAATTTCGAAATCGATTTCGGAAAAAGAAAGCATGCAATTTCATCCAATTATTCTGCAGGTGTGATATAGAGAATTATAATCTATTTAGGGCAGGCGTATCCCGCTGCCTAGTTATTGACTCAACAATTTTTTTTTTTTTTTTTTTTGGGGGGGGGTAAAATAATGGAAAAGTTGAAAGCTGATGGCATCATTGTTTCATCTAATTTACATCTTCTCATCAATTTACATTGTTGCCAATGTCACAGTTTTGTGGAAACGTTATATTCTAACATTTATGGCACTTTCTCCATTTCTCTCTTTCTTTCTCTCTCTCTCTCTCTCTCTCTCTCTCTCTCTCTCTCTCTGTGGAGTAATTCATTTTCAATAGAACTTTTTCTGGTAGTTATATTTACTTTATAAGTCTTTTGTCAAAGTGTATACATGCAGCTCCGTGGTTAACAAGAGCATGGAACGGAGGTTCCTTTTAAACGAAATCACACGTGATTTTTGGATCTATACCATACTTACAAAGTGTAAGTGCAGTGGCGGATCCAGAGGGGGCGCAACCGGCGCACGCCCCCCCCCCTTATTTTTCGCTAAAAACAAAAGAAAAAAAAAAGAAATGAAACCCGGAAGTGGCACCAGAAATTTCTGGATCCGCCCCTGAAGTGTATACAAAAGTGTGTCACGAACGAGCTGCGTCCATAGCATGCAAGATGTGAATGATTCCTCAGTTTGAAATGGATCATGACAAAGATCAAACTTGGGGGAACTTTCTCCTACGTCATTTCCTTTCAAACCCTAGACTGACAGCATCCCAAAACTCTGGAGCTCATCATGATCGCGAAACATGGTCGTAATTTGTTTCATGAAGTGAACCAGACAAGGGGAACACCACATGACTTTACCAGGAGTCTCTCGGTTGACAGGGTTCAATTAAATCGGTGTTGACGGATTGGGGGGAGGAGCGTGCAGAGAAGAGACCGAAGACTGTGAGAAAGACCACTTCAAAGTGTATATCAGTCGACATCAATTGTTTGCGAGTTGCTGTGTGCCATTACAAGTATACCTTTTGATAAAAATACAGTTAGATGAAACAGACATAAATTGGTCTATAGGGTACACTATTTAACTTTTACCTGTTCCATAGAAACTAAGATGAGGGCTTTTTACTTCAAACTTTTTCACAACTCTATTTGCACCAAACGATTTTTGATCGGATTCAGATAAATGTCATTTCTGTGAGAAAGAACCAGAAACGCTCATTCATTTGTTTTATGATTGTATAAAGGTCTGTCCTCTTTTGAGAAAACTGTCTGTCTTAATCAATAAACAGGTGACCCCTTCTAGACAGTTTTCAAAATTTAATTTTGATTTTGGAATTGATATTAACTCTCACAAAGATGTGTGTATAAATCTTTATTTTTATGTTCGAATTTTTTATCTATAGATCAAAGTTTCAAGATTCCTCACTCGATTTTAAAGCTCCTTTTAATTTGGTTAAACTGAAACGTAATGTAGAGTACAAAATTGCTGAAGGGAAGGGTAAACTTCACACTCACTTTAAGAAATGGCAGATTGATTTCTGATTAACTTAAACATACATGTGGTAATATATTCTTTTTTCATCTTGATAGAGTTTGTTTACATATGTATCTGAAAGCAATCACAGTAAAAGATTTATTCTATGTACTCACTTTGTGTTTTGATATGCATTATTAGAAAAAATGTTGAATAAAGACATAAAAAAGATGGTTTGCGGTAATAGTGATTTATTATATCAGAGTGAAACATGAACCTTATGATTATGTTAAAGTACAGTTTGTTTTTATTTCCTATGGTAAGGTTCGCTATCATGGTTGACTGACATCTTGCACGTGTTTGTTTGAATTACTAGTAAGATGTCAAATTATTTTGTGGCATTTCAACCATAATTATCGCTTTAGATATAGGTTGTTGATGCAATTCTTAAGATAGAATAGGCAAGTAAAAGGCTATCATTTCATGGCTTTATATAAAACAGTAATATTAACCAATGTGTAGACGACCGTAGGGTAGTCAAATCGACCAGTGTTTCTGATCATATTCTGCTTCTTGGATCATCGGAGAAACTGTTGATAATAATGCTGGTATAATAGGTCGGTCATCGCAAACGGCATAAATCTAAGATTTATTCTTGAATTTTTAGGGATAATCGTTTACACGAAAGCCACAGGAAATCTTATCTGAATACATGCATGTAGGGATTTCAATAGATTATTGACGGAACGTTGAGGAGAGAAGTTTCTTCTATTTTTTCTCTGTGTGATACGTGGTATGAGCAAGGGGTATTTAGCAGACCTAAACAAGTCTATTGAGGTTATCAAGATATGTATATTTATGACATTGGTCAAAACGAGTGGATTGATACATACGCACACATAAGGAACCAAACGTGAGCAGTGGTGAGGGACAATCATCTTGACGAAACCTATACACACTGGCGAACGTTGTGGCGCTCATATCATGATATTATGTCGTTTTACTTGGGGATCTATGGACATTACGAACTTCATAAAAAAGACCCCATTACTATAAGTTTAGATAGGTGCCGATCTCTCTCATTTCTGCTCATATGATTAAAACCGCTCTCATGTATCAACGGGATACGCATTTACTTTTCAAAATAAGAAGACAGAAGACAGGCAATAATACAAACATCGCGGTGATCTTGGTAAAGTAATGCTATCACCCTATAACTGCCTTTTACTCCTTAGATGATGAAATTTATCGGTCAAAATCGCGACCTGAATCTGACCATCAGGGAGGTGAGACGTCTCACCTCCCTGCTGAGCGTACATGCCGAGTGGTAGTGGGAAGGGTGTGGATGGGTGGTGGGTGGGGAAGGACAATATCGAGAGACATATCAAAATAATGCCACTGGTGACTGGTGCCTTCGCATCGATGTCTCTCTCTGAAAGTTACGGTTCGACTGAACACGTGACCCAGAAAATATCTTTAGCCCTCTATTCTATTCTTCCTTCTATACCTTCTCACTCTCTCCTTTTTCTTCAATTCACGTTCAAAAAAAATATCCTGAAATTAATCCTTGCGAGTTGTGTTGATGGAACGTCGGAACGTCCAGCAGTCGCCAAGCCTCTCCCAATGTCTCCCCAGTGGAGTTGGCACATAGTTCCGTCGCCGAAGAACTATGGATATTGTATGGACGATGGACGAGGGATATTATACTAAAGCATATATTTATGACTCCAACCATGTTTGCTTTGCAGAAATAGCACGACGTTTCTGTAGACTATATTTTGTTTACCCTCTTCGGAAGTGGTCCTCCAGGGGAAATCATGATCATTGAGAAAAAAAATCTAAGGCAAAATATGGACTTTGTTCTTTTTTTAAATTCTTCTTCGGTGTATTATTTTGTATACTCAAAGTCAGAACTTCGCACACAAAAAATACCTCTATATCACATAGAGATAGGCAAATATATGACCACATCATAATATCTGAATAATTTACTCTTCCTGTCTGACATGATCTACATCAATCATGCATGACGGACTTTCAAGGATCCACGGTCCAACATATTAGTACGATTCATCGATTTATCATAATTCACTTTATATTAAAATTCATATTTCTGTCATAAATCATATAAAAACTCATGTTTTATCACAAATCATATCATAATCCATATTCGTATCATAAATTATAACATAATCCATATTCATATATTCTTATATTTTCATGTGTTCCCGTTCACCCATGTTATCTTCAAAAACTATCTTCTGGACTTTTTAGCCCACGATGATCAATCATGTTTGGGAGCAATACATCACTAGCAAAATAAATTCCCGACTATGGTCTGTGATATAGAAAGCTATATAAAGGGGTCGGGGAACCAGCCCTGTCAATCAAAACTCCATGTAGTACGCTGGTCATTATCTCTTTTGCCCCCTCTGCTGAGCATCCGATTATTCACCTGTCGCGTCACCTAGCAACAAAACTGTGTTTAATAACCAACGGGGTGAGAGGCAGGCGACCAAGAAGGTATACTATAGCTCCTTTGGTATGACCAGAGTGATTTCCTACATGAAATTCGCACAGAATTCGCACAGAATTCGGACATGAGGAAATCTCTGACTCATCCTGGGGTCGTATACGTGTTCTATATTTGCAGTACAAATTTGATGAATAATCAGTATAATTTTGTCATATTGTGCACATTATTGAAAAACAGTAATAGTGTACATGATGTATCTATAGATTAATGTAAAATCTCAATATGCAAATTACACAGCGTTATTTGTCGCCCGACGAGTGATCCACAGTGCAGCGTGTATGAAATAGCACAATAAGATATTTTATGACAAATGTTACGACACATCTGTCACCGACGATGCAGCCCTCTCAGTTTGTTAGTCCCTAAAAGTCCTACATCATCTAAATCATGACAGCAGATCATGGCACAAATCCGGTCATACACGTGTTTTAAAAACAGAGTACAGGCATTTTCGAAGAGCACGATTTAGCAAAACAGAATGAAGACAATGAAAGTACAATGAACCCCGATGTCCGGAAAACAGGAAAAGTCCTGTCACGATGAAACACAAACAGGACGTTCGGGCAGTTGAGTAGAGCAACAGAGGGCATCGTACATGCTGAGAGAAAGGGTACAAACGTGGACCTGATCTGATGTAGGTCAATCGGAGCGTTTAGCCCTATACTTCTGTGAGTCGCATCTTTAGTCTCTGAATATACGCAAGATGGGTGTGATCAAAATTGTCCTCCCGCTGGGCGTTCTGTCGGCAAAGTCTAAATTTTGACGAATTTGTGATTCTCCACTATTTTTCACTGTTTGTTCAGGACACTTATCAAAATTGACAGGGTCTTCACACCCACCCACCACTACTGCTTTATGTCCACGGGCAACATCACGGGGGCCAAATAGAGTGAAATCAAGCCGAGCAAGCCCTCTTGGGGGTCTAAACATTACCTGTCTTCTTACCAGGACTTCATCCTATAGTTCTCGTAAAGAGAATTATGGTACGTTTTGGTACCTCTCCGTAAACCTTTAACATTCATGTTCTTCACCCGGAAACAAAATCATGTTTCTCCGTTGCGTTCATTACATGTTTTATGATAAAGCACATTTGTATTTTTCATGAACACACTATTCTCATTTAGTATGTCGATCTTAATATTTAGAAATAATTTACAGACACACACACACATACGAGAAACAGGGTAAAATGAGAGGGGAAAAAAGAAAGAAAACAACAGACTAGGTATATGAAATCATGTTACCCTATATCATTTGAAAATCTCTTTTTGTGAATTGATATATACATGATACTTAACAGTCATGTGCGATAAGTAGGGCCCTATATTGCAACATGGTGAAAATTCCTTAAATTTTTGGTGAATGACTTTTCTTTGTTGAGGCCTAGTTTTGTTCTAAATCATCCCATTGATTTGATAGTAACCGACATTCCGGTATGAAAGGAAGGTGCAAATTGTGCACTTTTTAATTCAAGGCTATTGAGTCCCTCATGCGCACGCCATAGATGGGACCAAATAAAAGTTACATAGTCTAGAAAAAACGAGTAAAAGTTAACAAACACAACAATGAAAATTTGATCAAAATCGGATAAGAACTAAGAAAGTTATGAAATTTTGAAGTTTCGCTAATTTTCACGAATCAGTTTTTGAACAGTCAATAATAAATGAATATACAAATGTGAGTTGATGATGTCATCGCCTCAGAACTTGCCGTCTGGTTTGTACACACACAAAAAAAAATATGTAGGTATGTCTAGTTATTAGTGGGGGTTGTTTAAACGCAATTCACAAATCTCAAATCTTGATATATCTGACTGATATTATTTTGAAGTTATTTATTCGTAAATAATTATGTTTACATTTTTGCAGCAAAGAATGCGTGGAATGGAAATTTCGTCATTTTTGTACAAGATCAATGGAAATATTTTGAGGTGATGACACCATCAGCTCACTCATAGCTATTCCTGTCAACTGTTTAAGTTGTGCAAAATCAGCAGATCTCTGAAATAACATAACTCTCTCTCACTTTTAGCTAACCCGATATAGAACATAAGATTATGGGACACAACAATTCAGCCCTCGCCAAGGACCGACCAACTATCATGGAGAGTCTGATACGCTATATCGTGAAGGCCTGATGGGGCAGCATCACCCAAAAAAGAATGCATGATCTTCAGGCAACTCTTCCAAGGAGGATGCGCGCCATTATCAGAAGGCATGGGGACCCAACAGAACACTAGAATTTCCTGGACATAACATGACAACGACTCTTGACAGTTTGATAAAATGCGCCCGACAATTAGATCTTAATGTACTATGAATTCACTAAAACAGGCATTGCTTTTGGGTCATAAATTGCCACCTGTGTCATTTTTACATACGTGTATGTCGCAATACTTTTGTCACGGGAGTGTGCATGATATAATGTCAGCTTTAATACAAAAGGGGTTGATAACTGTACCAATGCGTCCACTGGCATCATTCTTCTATTGATATATGTATACTAAGTTAAGATATCACTTCGGCCGCGTTTATGAGTTTAAGCTCCCTGCTGCCTGGTTTGCGCACTCATAGTTCATCAACAAGCTCTACAGTAAATTGTACACGGTCCACTTCACTAAAAACAAAGTAGACAAATTCAAGAGCATGTACTCCCACTCTGAACATCGCATCTGGATGATGATTTGACGAGAGAAGCACCGTAATGACACTCCCCACGGAGAGGAAAATAGTTGGAAGATTGGTAGCTGCAAAAAGCATGTAGAATCAAACACTCGTATATGTCAGCTCCTTCCGTCGAGCAACCGAGAAGGTGGGAGATCGAGACCCTCTTTGTATCCAGGGTAACCTCGGCCTTCTGATACGTTGGGGTTTTCAGAGTTTTCTCTCATTGAGTAGTATTAATAATTCTTCGAAGGAAATATGATAAGAAACAGATACTTCCATAATAAGGAAATGTATATGGTAAATATCAAATATATTGGTAAGAATAACATTACTTAAAGCAACTTAATAACCTATATCTTATAATTAAAGTCTTTATCAAACTGTGTTGCTTAAGATTTTCTCGCCTTTATTGGGAGACAAAAAGAAGCTGATATATATTTAGTCTACTATGTGAAGACATGGCATCTCTGGTAGATACTTGAAAAACACGTGATTTGAAGAGACGTAGGCCCTATATATCCTTCGAAATGAATACAGTGCGTTCAAATAATGTATTAACACTATTTTTGGCAACATTTTGCATGATCCTTGTGCACTTTCTACACTGAAAACATCCACAATATTGTGAGTCAGTGCCAAAAAAAATAAGAGCACCAAATTAGAGTGAAGAAGGCTTATTTATGCCAACAAAGGGTTAACGCCCTTTGGCTACAGTTAGTGACTCGTCCTCAAATCCTGGTTGGTAAAAGACTTATCCTTGGTAAGACAGTGGCACTTCGAATTCTTCGTCTTTGCGTCAGAACAATTTTACTTAATCCATTTTCCGGGGTTCCACGGCTACTGTCAACGTTTATGAGGGCTGCGCATCATCATCATTGTAAACCAGCATGACTCGACTAATAAAGCCCGTCCCTATTCCAAGCGCTGCAAAGATCAATGGCTCATGCCGAAAAGCTCAAAACAAGCACAATAAGAATACATCATCATCTAATGACCGCGAAATGGTCATTAAGTTGTTAATCTAACCATACTACTCGTTATGATTGAAGCACCACTATTTACGATAGTACTTCTTTGGAATTAGACCAGCAACAGTGAAAAGGGAAATCCAAAAACAGCTGCTCGTTTATTTAGATCTGACTGTGAAAACGTTAAACATTGGAATAAAAATAAAACAACCAAAAAAAAAACCCTCTGCGAAAGCGTGTGTGTATATTACAGAGCCGAATTCAGACAAAACAGACAAAAACGCAGGTTGTAGAGCTTGGAAATTCTAGAGGTCCTTGCAAATATTTTTATGGTATAATAAAAGGGTCTTTTATTGTCGTTGAAGTGCGAACAACAAGAAAGATGACTCTACCCTGAGCAATCAAATGTCAACCTCAGAGATAAATCATTCTTTCTACTTCGGAGGTTCTCGACTCTTCTCTCTCTATTGTGCACGATTTTACCCATAGACCTTTGTTAACCTCTTGCTGTATTCATCAGTTCATTAGCCGACTCTAAAGGTAAATGTTCTGTCTATGCGCTTTCGAAAGACTGCTGAGAAAAAGAAATTACTGCATACTACCGGTGTCTGTATATGTCTTCATTTTGTGATTCCATTTGACATCCACCGTTCACAAGGGAATGATAAGATGCAGTTATAAATTTCCCGTGTGGGCAGCGTGAACAAATAACACCAAAAACACCCAACCGATATGAATAAGATAGAGACTCGAAATATAACTAACACGGCCAATTTATGCCTGTGGAAGCGCAACACATTCTCAATAATGAATTTCTAAAGGATTGAATGGAACTCACAAATCCCTTCGAGTGTGCCTTAGTCGTAACCATGTCAACTACACAGCATCAAATGCCGGTTCAGCTTTTAGCAGAGGCTTAGAGGGTTTCAGGCATGCCTGGGCCCTCGTTTGCTAAGTAAGTGGTTCTTGAAATGACGAGTTACCCGAGTTTCACATGACCAGTATGGGTTCATATTCATATTGAAAGTTATATTTTTAGTAAGTATTGAATTTGATCTTCCCTAGATTTGAATACATGTATGAAATCAAGTGTTTTATCCTATACGGCAACTCGAAGACATATTACTCAGAACCAGGGAGGCCAATCATCAAAACTCTCTATACTCATGCTGAGAGACATTTTCACATGTTATTTTATTATGGTGACAACTGCCATTTGTAGTTTTTTCATGTCTACCTGAAGGCTACAGTTTTAAATGCAATATCTGCACTATAGATATTCGACAAAACACGCAAAAATCATCTTAATTGAGGTAGAGCACGGGTAATACAGCCATCCCATAGGTACATCCTCGGTGAAATACAATATGATTAGAAATCAACGAGATGCTTCTTGGCGTTGTGTGAACTGCAGAATTCGACCAAACGATGGTCAACAATCATTGATGCATCGGTTGTTGACCATACAACATCTTTCAAAGATTGAATGTCTACAAAATATGGTATGTCTCTCACCTGCTGTAAGAAAACACGCAGCACAGATCAATCTGGATCGATATAAATCCATGATCCTCCGCTGCGCAGTATGAGTCCCCTTTCAACTGGTCACCCTCAGTCCACCTGTCGGAACCTATGATAGATACAAGAGGACAGAGAGGCGCTTGGTCATTATTTTCGGTCAAGCACATTCGCAAGATCCACACAATTTCCCCGAAACTGGAGCAGACGAACCCGTATTTCCATAGAAAACAATTTCAGAAGTTCACTTGAAGCTTTATGGATGAGCGAGTGAAGAAATAAGTGATTTCTGGCGGCACTGACGAAGAAATTGTTCTCTCTGTATCCGTCCGCGCTGAGCACAGTCAGTCCTGGGATACCCAGCCCATACGATCGCAGCCAGTTTACAGCGCGCCTTTCATGTTTTGCGGCGATCGTGTGAACGCTCGAACTGAACTAGGGAGGTTTATCTGCAACCACATCCGTCGCTAAATAATCCTCTTATTCCTCTATCGCTGTAACCCTTGAAAATAACATTGAGCCATGGTTCTGGGCAGAGTGATTGAAATGATTGTGCAGATGAAATCTGATTCCTAGCATCCGAACGTTTCACCGGTGGACAATTGTGCGCTGAATGGATGTTGTGGAGTCGAAATAGTGACGTCGTTAGAAGGGAAGGGTCCATTCCTGTGGGCTGTTGGGCATCTGCTAACGGAGACGAAAAGATTCCAAAATTATTTTGCCTCAACCATGGTTTGGAACTCAGCGTCGCTTATTTGCCTCCATTTTTAACAAATAGAGAGCTGGTATCAGGTCACATTACAAACATATTACTAACATTCCAGTTCGTAATGTATATAGGATATCAAAAAGGAATAAAGGTTATTTTCGTACGGATATGGCTGTAGGAGATGAACTATAAAACGAAAATATTGACTTTTTACGAGGTGGCGATATGATCTTTTATTGAAGAATGATCCCATTCAACCATAACAGAAGTCAAGGCGCCGATAAACTTCCAGTATCTGCAACTGGTTGAAGTATACTTCGGCATCCGCTCCGATGATCAATGTTCTAATGATTCCTTCCTAATCAGTAGATAGTAAAGACCTTGGAGAGGTACACGCAACCTGATAATTCAATGACCACATGGACATACAATTACGGTTAATACAACAGAATATCAATCCATTATAAATATTCATGATGTGGAATATTGTGTCCACCCATACTGAATGAAAGAAGAAGCCACTGTACCTTACCGTTTAGTTTTGCCAACACGGGTAAGAAACGTTGGTCTTTCATTTCGCACCTCTGCTATTATCATAGGGTGTGTGAAATGATGGAGAGGGAGGGAGAGAGAGAGGGGGGGGGGGTTGAGGTGTGGTCGTGGTGGCCGAGGAGATGCTTCCCGAAAACCTCACTCTTACAGCAACGCACACTCAGAACGAGAGATTCTGAATTACTTGCTCTTTTCTTTAATTTGGTGACATTCATTGTCCATCGTGATAGTACAAAGAGCAAGATGTTGCGTTTGTGCTCTAAAAATGTATTGAAAGAAGACCATTCATTCACTTCTGACGGGAAACATGGACTCTAGCTGTCACTTGCGTCGAATGTAGTGGCAGACGACGCTTCTTATACTTTCCATCACAAAATAGAGGTGCACATCTTCTACATACCAATAACATGATTGACGTTTCAACTCGACACCGTATAATATGCGCCCCTGGCTTTGTATGAACTTTCCATTCAAGGTCATAGTACTACAGCACAAAAAAGATCAAGGTGATTTATTTGTGAAATAGTGTAAGCGCACCGAAGTGCAGTGATCACGAACGCAGGAAATGGAGAAATCTATTCACCACTATACAGAGGAAACATCAACGCTCTCCTTTTTGCTTTTGCATATTATCTATTGCTATCTTTGAGAACACACAGGTGTTACTCAAGAGCAGGATTTAGTGCCGTATAAAGAGGAGGAGGAGGAAGAGGGGGTGGAGGGGTGATGGAAACTTTCAGCCCCATCCCGCCATCTCCCAAAGAGGGCCCTGTGATTTACATCACTCCAACCTACAAACTTCTTGCAAAGAGACGCGTCCTTCCCTCCTTTTCCGTTCCAACCCACAGTTGCCCCCACAAAAAAACTTTGGTCTAGACATAAAATCTGCTGGGATAAGTTGCCTCAAGTGATACAAAATAAAAGTATGAAGGATGGTGGGTAGGAAGTGGCTTTCTAATGATTACAGCTAGTGACAACAAAGGAGTTCGTGACAACGAAAATATACCACTTGTATAAACAGCTGTCCTAGAAATCTACGATAACTGTATTTTGCTTGACTTCTGTTATAGTCCTTAAATTTTACAGGTCGCCTGCTCTGTAGATTGTGAAAAAAAAATCAAACAACGATGAAATAAAAAGTATGGAAGCATTCTCTAGGAGGTATAAAGGACCTACAAATAATGTTTGATATCGGGCATATTCGTAACAAAAAGCGATAAAGCAAAATGGCAAAATGATTTAATATCGTCATCGTTTCTATCTACGATGCACGGGACCAGTGGCGCTTAAAGATATTTGGTGTAGGCATATGGTGTATGTGGGGGAGGGGGAGGGGGCAATATCGGGTCAAAATGGTGCCGAAATTTAAACTGTACGCAACCTCTGAAATTGTTTGCTTTCCTTTACAAAAGGACCACGCTATATCCTAAGTTTAATATTTTTCCATGTGTCAAATTATAGATGGAATTGGCAAGTTGACATTTTTGCCGTTTTACCGCGTCCATTCCTTGGAAAACTATAGTGGATTTGTGACGTCAAAATGCGTAACTGAAAGTGAGCGATAAACGCTTATACAATGTATATTAGACTGGGCTGGGTCTATATCATTTTACAAAAATCATAATTATGAGAGGGAGGCAAATTACCTTGAAAATTTTTACTCTTAAATGAGTGTAAAATCTTAAATATTACTGAATAAAGAGAGCGTATGGTATTTTTCAGTACTTGTACTAACATATCAAAACATCGAGAATACGAAATTGTATATATTTCTATTATGTACATATGTATATATACATATATATATATATATATATATATATATACACATATGTGTATATATATATATATATATATATATATATATGTATATAGTGTGTGTGTGTGTGTGTGTGTGTGTGTGTGTGTGTGTGTGTGTGTGTGTGTGTGTGTGCAAAGAGAGAAAAATATAGGAAAAGAGGAAGATCTACGCATGGAAGCCATTCCTATGGACATATAAAGCAAAAACATGACAAGTTTAACCATGACAATTTTAAGAGATGATAAAATCGAGAAGCAACTATGGACATCATATAACTTTTATCTGTCATATTTCGTCGAACGCTCCAGGATTAACCACCATTATGTGTACAATTCTTCTTTTTTTACGTGCACGCTACAATTCAATACCAGGCACTATTTATGATGTAAAGGGACCGTCATCACTCCAAAGATGTAGAAATAAAGAACGAGATGAAGAACACACTAAATTTCAAACTTCTCTCATGTCAAGTTGTTAAGAAACGCACAAACTGGAATGGCCGTAACTTGAATCGATACGCCGTGTCATCTTTGATGACGTCAGTTTAGTTAGTTTTTGCCAATTCTCATCCAACCGTCTGCCACATGTACCCTGTCTTACTGTTTAAGTACATTTGTACTGGAAGACCAGACAGAACCTGCCAAGAAAAGGTCATTCCCCTCTCCTACAGGGCAAATGTCACGGACTTGACCATGTTGACGAATTTCCCTTTTCACACCTACACATTTTGTCCGTCCGATAGTGAATGGAGAACAGAACGAAGGGGGAAATCACAATTTGATTAATGTCTGTTAGGTTTACTTGGATGAGTACAGATTCTTTGCCGAGTGTGTACCATTATTATTTCTTTTGTATATTCAACTAGTTAATTGAAATAGTACAAGATGGTACTCCCCTTCTCCCCTCCCCCCCCCTCCCCCCTTCACCCATTTTGGAGCTGGAAATTAAACTATATGCACAGTCCCAGCTCCCCCCCCAAGACATTGTGAGAAAAGAAACTATACCCAAATCCTGTAATAGGCCTTTGCCTTGCTTTTATTTATTGTAACATTTTATTATTTTCATAATCATGGGCTTGAACTTGCTTGAACACACACACACACACACACACACACATACACACACATACACACACACAGCATTCGTCTTCATTGTGTATCAGGCGATTATTCTAGTTACCCAGCTCCCCCCCCCCCCCCTCTCTCTCTCTCTGTTGCCTTCAATGAAGTGTATCAAATGACATATACTGAACAAAATGAACGAGTTTATGCACCTTAAAGGTAGGGGATACCTTTTACAGACCTCCCAAAATGCAGCAAAACATTAAATATGAACCTCAGGGGACTTGCTTAAGCCACTGCTTAGAAATTTGGAAGTCGACAGTTATCTAAAATTTGAATAATGCACAAAACTCAACTACTCAGTAGTTCTGTGTGTCAGCCACACTTACGCCTTTTTGTTGCAGTCTTCTGTATTTTGTTATTAAAACACAAATCTAAAAGTACAAGAGCAGATGTAATAACATAATAGAGTGTGTGGCAAGAATGTATATAGAAATGAGGCTTGTGTTGATGAACATTCTTCACAAAATATACATGATGAACACACATGCAGTGCATGGGTCTGCAAAGCTAGCCTAGTAATGTACTGGAATTTACGGTGAGCCCCGAAAAAAATTCAATTCAAAATCTAACGGTCAAAAAAACGTACTAAATGTTACCTTCCACTTTCAATACTAATTGGGAGTTTCTAAAATGATACTCTCTTCAACATACCACTGTATTTTTACAACTCTTCATTTAAGGCATGCAAATGGGATTCCCTACCTTTAATAACTAGTTTTGCAATAGTTTTCGTTCATTTGTTTCCTGTCACATGGAAGTATCGTTTTCACTCTTTATCTCAAACGAGTATTGCATGTTTGACTAGACGGTCTGAGAATGAGGAAAAATTGCCGGTTAGGAAAAGGCGGCAAGAATCATAGATCAGGATAATAAATAATGATTGTGTCGGGAAAATAATGTTACATTATCGAACAAATAGAAAGGAAAGCATGGAATGAGTCGTTGATTTACAAAGCAGTTAGGATCACACAAGCAGAATCAATGTGCTCTATCTGTAAGTCCTGAGATTTTTGTGCTCACTCTTGCGTTGTTCCATCAAAGTCTGTCTGTCAGTTGGGAAATTTACTCTGATGATGGTGATAAGGCCGACCTTTTTTTTTAACTTTGACTTTACTTTGGTAACTGATTTATATCTGTCGCGCGTGACTATATCCCCATTCACGTTGCCTTAGTCCCGTGTTCAACGTGACGTAATTAATGTTTCGTATGTGGCCACTATCTAAACACCTATCAGCAAATGGACGGATTGATACTGAGATTGTAAAGCGAACGTGCCGCCTGTTTCCACAGTAGACGATGATTTCGCCAAGAATGAGTATGATTTATGAAGTGGTTAGTACAGCTTTATTTTCCAAATTGTTCTCTTTTTCATTTTTAGTTTAGCGAAAACAGCCCAGACAAGCACGTCATGATTATCGAAAATCCATTAAGGAGAAAATGGATTTCAAAGAAGTTTTGCTTGAAAGGAAAGTCATGATTGCTGCGAGCAATGATGACAACCGTGACATATATTGGCTGAATAGAGCCGCAAACACAATCAAATGTACAGACAGAAGATCACATTCGCGCATTGGATTGGCAGTGAAAGTTGTCTGCTATGGTCAACTGAGTGTTTTTCCGGTCTGAATTGGACTGCTGATAAACTTTGATAGAAAGCTACTATTTGTCTACCATGAACAACTACTCTCCTGTATTCCGCAATACTGATTGTTTTCAGAAAAGAAAAAAGATGTATCTATACTTTGTCCTTGATCGTTCCTGTAGCCTACATACCTATACATGCGGGACGACATCACGCTGACGTCATACTAAATAGTGATTTGTTTATCGTTCGGCGCTTCACCTATTCGGTTCCGATTGTGGTGAACCGCCTGTAATCGATTAGATACGGTCTTAACCACAATACGCAAAGTGTTAAAACGTGCGGGATTAGTAGGCCTATCGTTAGCATCGAATTTCTAGCTTACTCTTGTTTGGCAGTAGACATTTAATAATTCCAGCTATTTCTGCATGAATACGCCCCATTTTTTAACTATCATCTAGGAAATCTCTTTGTTAGTTAGTCTGTTTGTCTGTCTGTCAGTCCGACAGTGATTGAAAACATGTTTGTCGTTAAAAACTAACCATAGTGGCTGACAGACTGAAAGACAAGGCGTGCCCGTGCTAACAGATAATGACTAGGTGTGGGGTGTGGGAGCATACACCCAAAACACCATTTAATTTTTTTTCATAACCCTTCCACTTTTCTTTCAGACAGCAAACCATTTGTATGGTAAACAATATGGAAATAATGACGATGATATGGTTTATAGAGATGATGCTATCGTAGATAGAACATCTTATACCATATCATCATTGTTATGACAGTTATCATTATAATTACTAATATCATTCCAACAACTCTCGAGATCCATTATTAACATAATAGATGTTATTATTATAAATATTATTTTTATTATCATTATTATCATTATTATTATTATTATTATCATCATCATTATTTCATTATTATCATCATTATCATCATCATCATTGTTATTGTCAATTGATTATCAACAATATAATCATTATGGTCATCTCCATCATCATCACCAATATTATAGTAATCGACATGATCATTGATTAGAGCGGCAAACAAAAATTTACTTTCAAGTATATTGTTTCCGGTGATCCAGCACTTGAAATTATATCATTTCAATATCATAATTTATATGTTAGTTTGTATGTCTGTTTGTGTGTTTAGGGAGGGTTTTTTTTTTTTGGGGGGGGGGGTTTCCATTCGTCATCATGCTCAGAGCGTGTTAGTGGTGAACACCATCGAAGTCACTAAGTCACGGCATTAACTTTGTATCATTGTGCTGAACAATGAGATTGATGTAGAAACCCTTGTGGCAATGCTGCGAAAGAAATGACTGTGAAATGACCACGTAGATCTAATATCATACTAGAGAAAGAGAGACCGAATTGATTATACAATAGTCATCATGAACGATTCCTTTCAGGATATATGAATACAAAATATCTCACACGTTATTCAAAGCAACAATATTCTAAGGTGCTTAAGTTTTGCAAAAAGTCGTTATGGCGTGGGTTTTTTTTGTGAGGTTAGTTGCAAGACACTTAAACTTAAAAAAAAATTGACATAGTGTCTATGATGATACTGCGCTATAATATCACAGCGTGAGTTAATAGCCGCAGGATGCGCGCAACCGACGTATCATGACCGTTCTCCAACCAGCAAGATACGATGTATTATACCTTTCTTCCCAGGGGGCGTATCTGTAGCAGTCAAACTTCATCTCCTAAATCGATGAAACTGCTTGATAATCTCTCGTAACTTCGGACCATTCTCTTTTAATGCTTCTTGCACGAGTGCTCAGGTGAGCTGTCCTATCATAGGTTTGGAAATAGGGCTCTTTCTCATCCCCGTCGCGTTTCAACTTGAGGAGAAGTCATGACGTCAGAGGCAGGATCAAAAGTGGAAAACAAACAATGCTGGGTCGAGGATGTCAGTTTTATCTGATTCACGTGACTTCCCCCTTCAATCAAATCGTCTTCATTGCACAGCAAGAGGGCAAAACATAGGGGAAAGTTTGATGGAAAGACCTTCCCTGAGTGCCTTCGCTGATATGCTTTGATAGGTAGCATCGCATTTACAACGCTGAAACACTAAATTCGGGGAGGGGGATGCGCGTTCACATGGGACAACCAGTCTAAATTTCAATGTTTCGAAATAAAACATTGCGGGGTCAACAAACTGTGCCGGATCAACCAGAGTGACTTGCTTTCTTAAAGCAACTGATAGTTTTGTTTAAACCAATATTTAGTTGTTTTTTTTAGAAAATTGTCGTGTTTTGTCCTACATTTCGGAAAACTTTTTCCTCCTTTTCGAATATCCTTACAGTACAGAACTGGAAGTCTGTTTCCAACCTGTAAAACCCTATAAACAAAGTGATGGTCTGCAATATAGATAGATTTAACCATGAAAATACAGAAGACTGTGGAACCCTAGGTTAAACCAAGGAGGTATGTTCTCTCATACCTCCTTGGTTATATCGCTGAGGCCCAATGTCTCAAAATGTCATAGATGATGTGTTCAAGAGAGATGCCAATGGCAACAACAGAAGTACTGAAGGCTACCAGTCGTATATCTTACATTATGCTAGTAACAATTATAGGAATTGCATCACATATGCAGCTGATCTAACGTGAAAACACCGTTCGCTAACCATTCGCATTTTGATAGTCTGTGCCGTGCAGAATACGTTGTAAGTTTGCACGTTTGTATTAATATCAGGGAGGTGAGTGTCACCTCCCTGATACTATATAGGCCTATATGAATATGTGATGTGAACGGGTCAGATATCTACTCCATACTCTTCCCGTTCCAATTCAAGGCTCCTGGCAAAATTTCTCTTCTGATACAGAGCGACAGGTCGAGAATAATTTCTTTCAACCCATCACCGATATTCACACCGACGCCGATTACGTGGCCAATTGTCTATATCACAATATTCCCGAGACGATTCCAATAATGTTTGGATTGACGAGCTTAGAATTCATAAATGGTGTAACGGAATATGAGGATATGAATGCACTTAGTAACATAACTTCCACACGACAGAGTCATATAAGGAGGGCGAATTTAGCGTCAAGCCGTTAACAATTTGTTTCAACAAAGTATCAAAATCCCGTATTATTTATACTCCTTCACGTCTTCACACATTTTCTCTCTAGGCATTAGAAGAAGGTATGTCAAATGTCATGGGAGCTACAAACTTTACTTGAAAGTAAGTTCTACACTGACTATAACCCAGAGGCTAATATGGGTGATGATTACCAACTACACGAGAAACATATTTTTGCTCTTTTAAGAAAATGACACCTAAAAAGTGAGAGTTAAAGCAGCTTAGACTATTTTCGATCGGAAAGTATACTGGACGATAAACTTGCACCTTTGAAACGAAATGAAAATTGAAATGATAATTAATGACACTAGATATGCATGATGACATACATGTAAATAAGCCACTGTATCATAAACGACATTGTGTTTATGTTTACTCCGTACTGAAATGTGCCAAATTCAGATCTTCATTTATTTCTCCTTCAATTTCTTTTTTGTGTGGCCACAAGATAAAGAAAAGAAGCTGAATAAACTGAATAGGCCGTTGTTCATTCTAACAAAACATAAATTGAATTTTATAACCTTAACAGCTGTGTATGTTGTTATTAGGTTTTGCTACTGTTGATTTGGTTGGAAATACAATCGCCATTTTCCCCCCTAAAAAAAATTTGCAGTAGGACTTTTTTTGAAGATAATACTATATATTTATAGAATGCATCCTACTAGAATTTAACAATGTCAGAGATTTCCAGTATCTGCGGAACTGTCTCTTAGAAGGAACGAAGAAGAGAGAATGAAATGAGGCTATACAGAGAGAGTAGATGAAGAATTAAAAAACATAAAACTGCCAAATTTGAGACATTTGTGTGTTGCAGTCAGCGAAAATTTAACCCTTAACATTAAAGGGATAGTACAGTTTTGGTGGAGATGAGAATTGGGTTTTTAACTTTTTGCAAGATACCAAGAAAACACTTATGATATAGTACAGAACATGCCATTTTAAGAGAAATTCAAAGTTTATTAGATGAAAATCGGGTTTGGAATGACTGAAACATCCAAAAACAAAGTAAAACAAAGCGATCGTAATTAAGTGTGGGTCCCACACTTTATTAGAATCGCTCTTTTTGATATCTCATCCATTTCAAAACCAATTTTCATCAAATAAATGTTGAATTCCTCATAGAACTACATGCTCTTTCACATTTTATAAGAGGTTTCTCATTATCTCACCAAAAATGTTAGAAACTTGAAATTAGGTCTCAACCATAACTGTACAATCCCTTTAAGACATAACTTTTTTTTCAGTCATCGTCGTTGCGATCTCGAATGTGATGAGCACTCGTCCTAAGAGACATATTTCATTCTAATTTGCTAATCAAGGGAGACACTTGGCCAACTAATCCGCGGAAGCCTTGCGTGTAGAGACTCGTCCCTCAGTGCCTTTGGGGTTCCCGAGTCCGAACAAAGAGGGCAAAATATTTTGAAGGAAGTCTCGGGTATAGAAATCCTCTCTCATTTATCACACAGGAGTCTTTGGCGGTGACGACAATATTCAGTGCGGAGAGGAAGTACATTCAACCTGCTACACTTGACAAGCAGTTCCATATTATTGTTTCTACTTGAGCAGACTACACCGGGCACGTGCCAGAACGTTTTCTTTCCCCATACTGCGGTGGCGAACTTCACCCATGGCTGGGTCATTCAGATACGCTCGTGCCCAGAAAATGTCTGTTTAAACAAGGAGCTTCAAATACAAAGCTCCTTGGTTTAAATGTGTATATATACAGGAACAAAAACGTAATGATGTACGAGCGGATTTTCGTGACATAGTTTCGTAAATCCGCTCGATTTGTATACGGATTTAGCGTGGGAGGTAGTGGGAAATGAAAGTAATTGCAAGGCCTTAGACAGGAGAAAACATGAAATCAAAATAACATCGGAATATCAAGGTGCACTATTTTGACGTGGTCACTCATCACCCGAGTGAGATTGGGATCAGAACATCGTTACATCCTTTTCCATATAATTCTTACGCAATGGTAGCTTCGACGTTAGGCCCACCAAGGAGTTACCACTCCTTTGGCCTACGTAGGCAGAACCGAGTAATTTTTTCATCGCGAATCACTGGATTTTCTTTTAGGCTTTTCATAATTACAGCTCCTTTTGTCACTCTGCTGGGTCACGCTTTCTGATCTCTTTTTTGTCTAAAGATCATACCTAGCTAACTGCGGTTGCCTGCCACAACCTCAGTAATAATTACGACGATGATATTACAGGATCATATGTCATCACATATTCAAATCATAAACGCAGTATAAGATTCAACGACTGTATACAAATCAAAAAGATTTTTCTCTTCCCTAAAATTCTGAATATGATCAAGATTACTGGCAAGTTTCAGTGGCAAGGTAGGAATAAAAGGTCTACTAAGGGTATTGTCATATTGACAACTTATCAGCGCAGTTTAAGACTCAACTTTTGCGTACGAATCATCGTGGAAATGATGATGATGATGATGATGATGATGATAATAATAATAATAATAACAACAATAATAATAATAAAAATGGTAATAATAATAATGATTAGGATGAATATTTGCTTCCATATAAACCGCCAAATGTGGTCATGATAACTGGTCAATTTCAGTCACAAAGTTCTAACGGAGCCGCTCTCTTTCGTTATAATGTTATGGAAGGTTATGTTTGTGAATTGTCCAAGAGTAGAAGCCCACTAGTTACCATGGTACCCGCTTAGCCTTCTGGCTACGCCTTTCATCACCGTCGACCAATCAGCGATCTCGTCTATCAAGACAGCGCAACAAGATGCATGGATATCTCTAAATAAAGGCCGCGGGCTTGTCAGGGGGATCCTCTTCATATGAGATGTGACAAGTCTTATCCTATCGCTTGGTAAGCAACTTTATTTGCGCTCTCCCTTTTTTTGAAGCAAAATGTCTCATGTCGCAGTTTGAAGTAAATCCCTTCTTCACGTTCATAACTTCATGCTGACTACAATGCACAGACATTGACAGAGGGGAGAGTCAAACAGGCAGGACAGCACAAGTTCAACTGAAATTGGGAGAAGTATAGGCACATATAAAATGCAAAATTATATTTCACCTGTTTTCATGAAACATTAAGATGTCTGTCATGTTATGAAGACCAGCGAAGTCGATGAAATATACAACTGCGTCACAGGTTACGCACTGACCTGTGCACGAAACTCCACAGTCTGCTGATGAATATAAAAGAAGGGATATAACCTGTGCTTCAAATCAACCCGATGATGCTTTGTGAAAAACATTTGAAACTTCCAAACTCCGCAACTTTCTTGTTTTACGACCAATTTGAATGGAACTTTCTCAAATCTTTATTGATTGTAGTCTAATTTCATTAAGTCAGCTTGAAACTTGAGTAAAGAGTAGAGTTTCTCTTTAAGGTAGGATTCAACTGCAGAACATAATTATTCCCAATCACTCAACAAGCTCCGTCATGACATACGTGATATGTCACAGCTCATAGGACCAAGGTGATTGACCTCCCTGCAGAGATGCTTATCATGTTGAAGACACTAAAAACTTCTTTGTCAATATCTGAAGGATGCGCGTGACGAACGACTCAAATCAATGAGCTGTGAGAATTGTATGATTGACTATAATCATGCTGATGACTCTGTACTTTACATTTAGATCTCTTTCATCCGACCTGAAACCAAACCCAGTTATGGGGGAATTTGTATGCTTATACTTCTATTTACACGGCAGGATCCATGTTTATAGCAATTGGGACATGCCGGCCCAGGCTATAATCACATGAATTATCCCTGATCACATCATGCTTTATCACCCCTGGAATACTCTCTCCCTCCCTCCCTCTCCATCTCTCCATCTCTCTCCCTCACACACACACACACACACACACACACACACACACACACACACACACACACACACACACACACACACACACACACACACACACACACACACACACACACACACACACACACACACACACACACACACACACATACATACACACACGGTAAGAGAAATGAAAAGCAGAAGAGAATGAAATAGATGATACAGCAAGAGATGTATGTCAAAGCAAAGACCATTACAACGCTGGTAGCGGTAGCCATAGTAACTCTTCAGATGAATGAGACAAGATGAACGAGCCAGTTAAAACCAATGCATGTAAACTGGTAAGGAGGGCTCCACTTTTCTTTCCTTTTTTATTAAAGCTTCTAATTGGAACACAAAATAAAGATATTTTTCGGATTAACTCATAAGCTTTATAGAGTTTGACTACAAAATCCCATACCTTTGAAAAATTTCCTAGACTATACATCCCTGCCCCTTCAGACGAGTATACCAATTTGCTTTCATATTTCAGGCCCACGGTAGGAGTCTTTGACGAGAAGACTTTACACCACAACATTCATATCACGCATCCGAGTATTCGAGACCTTGTGAACTTCCTGTTCTTCCCCAGACCTTTCCCGAGAGTGTATCACGCACACCCCAGAGATATTCGTGCTCTCTCTCTCTCTCTCTCTCTCGCAATCTCTCCCTGACATATTACTTCCGTCGTTTTATCATTCATTGGGCAACAAATTCGATGAATTGCTCGTCGTGTCTTTTTGGGCTTAACATACATCGAATTACCATCCCTCCGAGACCTGAGTCAGAACTTAGGGATCTCTCTGTAAACTGGTTATTTTTGGCGAAAAATTTCAGTCCAATTCCCACCCAAATAGAAGCCGATTGTTTCATTTTGGGAGGCAAGCAACTCTTCCCACAAGAATAGGACACAATATGTATTTCTATCCTGTTTAAATGTTTTGATTGATCGAAAACAGGATAGGTCATTTCCGTCAGATCTCGAGGAAAAACGCCAGGGACTTTCTCCGAAAGCCTCCTGGCAACAGGCCGATACATCACGACGGCCTTAGGCTTGGAGCAGTTGGCACGGACTGCATCCTGGATTGAGTGATACGGTTGCCGCGTTGCACAAAACTTTTCACGATGTTGCTGTAGTAACAAGGGCTCCCACGATGCAACCGCAGCTCCTAAGTGTTATTTTCAAACCTTTTATTTCCCTGTCGATCCTCCATGGCGTTAAATTGCATCTGTTTCAACATCAATGTGATGATGATAATGAAGATCTCTATAATAACGAAAATGATAACAATAGTAACTAAGATAATGACAAGATTACTGAAATACTTAGCAAAGCTCACTCATTGAGCTCTTTATTCTTCTAAAATATTTTAGTAACAAAACTCGATTTTAACAGAGATATACAAACAATGGATTATTAACAGATTTAAAGATCATAAATATTGCTGTAATGGCATTTGAACATTTAATTGTATAAGAAAAAAAGTAGGTCTACTACTAAGAGGACTACTTTCACAGGAATTCGTGATAAGCGAGTCTTGATTCATAAAGGAAAACAATGATGAGGGACCATCACAAAAAGAAATGAAGAAAATCAGTAAACATTGGT